>NW_028122288.1:0-68577 GCF_965194805.1 Balaenoptera borealis
TATCTTTCCATTTATTGGTGTGTTTTGCAATGTCTTCATCAATGTCTTAAAGTTTTCAGTGTGCAGGTCTTTCACCTCCTTGGCTGACTTTATTCCCAGGTATTTTGTTCTTTTGGATGCAGTTGTAAATAGGGTTGCTTTCTTTCTCTTTCTGATGGTTCGTTATTAGTGTTTAGAAAGGCAACTGATTTCTGTGTATTGATTTTGCAACTTTACTGAATTGATTTATTAGTTCTAATAGTTTTTTTGTGGAATGAAGTGGAAAATTGGAATTCAAAAATCCCACTGTTTCTGCCATATCCAGGTCGTCCACAACACGGAGGACAGCGGCTCCTAATATAACCTTCCCACAGTGCCTCTAAATGACATGTGGACTTTGGGTGAACTGGATCTGGGTAAGGCTTGGCTTCTATATGGAAGTTTGATGTTTTCTCTGCTTTTCTGGCATGCTGTTGACATACATGATGTTTTGAAAAGTAATTGACTTTCCAGTAATTTCAAACATACAACTTTACATACATAAAAACAAGTCTTGTACCTTGATTAAATATACTCCTAAATATTGATGTTGACATTATTAAAAATGGAATTGTTCTCATAAATTCTTTTTCAGATTATTTTTTGCCAGCGTATGCATATAAGATAGATTTTCATGAATTGATGTTTTGTTCTGTAACTTTGCTTATTAATTAGTTGATTAGCTCAAATAATTTCTTTGCTGATTATAGGTAGTTTTATATATAAGATGATGTGACCTATGTTCTGTGAAGAGACACGGTTTTAATTTTTCCATTCACCCATGGCTGCCTTTTCTTTCTTTCCTCAAGATTCTGGGTAGAACTTCCAGTACACTATTGAGTAACGGTGATGAAGGCCAGCTTCCTGGCCCTGTTCCTGATTTCAGGAGTAAATCTTTCAGTCTTTAACGTTGAGCATGATGTTTGCTGTGGCTTTTTGTACTACTCTTTTCCATATTGAACACATTTCCTTTTATTCCTGCTTTCTTGAGTGTTTGTCATGAAATAACACTGGATTTTCATTGTAGATTTTTTGCATTAATTGATATGATTATGTGTTTTTACTTCACACCATTATTGTGGTTGAATACATTGCTTACTTTTCATATGTTGAGCAACCTGAAATTCCTGGTGTAGAGATACTTGCTTATGGCATTATCCATTTAAAGTTCTGTTGGTTTCATGTTGCTATTATTGTGTGATAGATTTTTACATTCCTATTTATAAGTTGTACTGGGGTAGTTTTCTTGTTTTTTTCCTTTATTTTTAAAATCTTTTTTAAAATAGTGGTTTTCTTTCATTTTAATTATTTATTTACTTTGGCCACATCCCATGGCTTGTGGGATCTTAGTTCCCCAGTCAGGGATCGAACCCGAGCCCTTGGCAGTGAAAGCACAGAGTCCTAACCACTGGGCCACCAGAGTATTCCCCGGTTTTCTTTTTCAAGATGTATTTGTATAATCTGATTAGACTTGGCTTGGTGTAAGTGGTTTGGAGGGTTAGCATTAGGGCTGGGGCTGGTGTGAGGGTTGGGGCTGTGTATGGTTTATGGTTGCTGTTATGGTTTAAGTTTTATGGTTAATGAGTTATTTATGGGTATGGTTAATGACTATATTTTATGGTTTGGTTATGGTTATGGTTTTGCTTATTGGTTTTAAGGTTTATGGTTTTGGTCTCAGGGTGTTAGGGTTCTGTGTTAGAGTGGGTGTTAGGGTATGGGTTAGAATTGGGGTACAGGTAGGATACGGGTAGAGCATGGGTTAGGGTAAGGTACAGGTTTAGGGTACGGGTTAGGCTAAGGTTAGGTCAGGGCTTAGGGTCAGGATCAGAGTTTAGGGTTAGGGTCCATGTCAGGATTAGCGTCAAGGTTGAGCGAGGCCGTTGTTTTCTGCTCCTCCAGTGCTGGATTCTCATTGATAGATGAATGAAATGTCTGCTCTGCTCACCCACTGTTTCAAATTGAGCTCAGCCTTAGTCAAGGGTTCTTAGGGCCTCAGAGGTCATGCAGGGTTTCCCTCCACCCTCCCTCCTGGGAAGGGTGATGCAGGCCCCACTCTGTCTGGGCAGCCCCAGGTCCAGCATGGCCCTGACATGCAGGATACTAACTAGACGTGATGTAAGACTTGGTGCCTCAGTCTGCCAGCCCCCAGGTGCTGCCTTTTTTTTTTTTCTTAATTAATTAATTAATTAATTTTGGGCTGTGTTGGGTCTGCATTGCTGCCCGGAGGCTTTCTCTAGTTGCGGCGAGTGGGGGCTTCTCATTGCGGTGGCTTCTCTTGTTGCAGAGCACAGGCTCTAAGCGCGTGGGCTTCAGCAGTCGGGGCTCGCGGGTTCTAGAGCGCAGGCTCAGTAGTTGTGGTGCACGGGCTTAGTTGCTCCACAGCATGTGGGATCTTCCCGGACCAGGGCTCAAACCCGTGTCCCCTGCATTGGCAGGTGGATTCTTAACCACCGCGCCACCAGGGAAGTCTGGTGTTGCGTTCGTGAGGGCTGGTGGGGCCCTCTTGGGACTGGACGGATCCTTTGTTCCATCTGCATGGGTGTCCAAGCAGGTCTCAGGACAGCCCTTGGCCTCTGAGCATCCAGGCAGGCACCCACGTTCCTCCAGCTCAGGTTAGCCTTGGCCCCTCCAGCCCCCGTGGCCAATTACTGAGCTGATTGTGTCTTTACTCTTTCAAATTAAATCGCTCTCTCCAGGTGGGCGAGAAGTTTACTTGTGAACTTGGTTAGGGTTAGGGGTTAGGGGTTAAGGGTTAGGGGTTAGGGTCAGGGTTAGGGCTAGGGCTAGGGCTAGGGGTTAGGGTTAGGCTTAGGGTTGGGTTAGGGTTAGGGGTTAGGGTTAGGGTTTAGGTTTAGGGTTAGGGTTAGTGTTGGGTTAGGGTTAGGGTTAAGGTAGGGTTAGGGTTTAGGTTTAGGGTGTCCAGCCTTACGTCCCATTCATCTGTGAGTGTAGATGTGGTCAGTCCAGTTGCCTCACAGCCCCTGTTTGAATTTTGTAAGAATTCCTCTCTCTCTCACTGTCCTTCTCTTTTTATAATTAATTTTTGTAATGGGGTGTAGCTGATTTGCAATGTTGTGTTTCTTGGTGCTGTACATCCACCTGAGTCACTTACAGAGAGACATCAATAAATTCTTTTCTAGTTTCTAGTAGTCAGATATATGTTTTTTCTGTGAATAGAGTGTGCTGAATCCAGTTCCTTGAACCATGAGTATGTCTTGGCGATTACATTATTGGCGTATGGAACGGTATCTGTGCCAATTTCAACCTCCTGGTTTATGCATCACCGCACCACACTTTTCCCCTTAAGCAGCCGTAAGTGTGTTTTGTAAATGTGTGATGGTGTTCTGTTTGTAATTCAGTTCACGGTTGGCGATTTTTAGATTCCCTTTATAAGTGATATCTTATGATAAGTTTCTCTTGCTGTCTAACTTATTTCACTCTCAATGACCATACATAAGTCCCCCGGAGTCGCTGCAACTGGCCTCATTTCATTGATTTCAGGGCTGAGTAATATTCCGTTGTGCTTAAGTATCAAATTTTCTTTCACCGTTTTTTCCTTCCAAGGACTATGAAGTTGTACCCAAGTCGAGGCTGTTGTAAACATAGCAGCAGTAAACGGGGTGCCTGCGTCCTGTGGATTTTTGGATTTTCCAACATATAGGCCCATGAGTGGAAGCGCCCTATGCTTTGTAGCTCTGTTTTTTAGATGTTTTAGGAAACACAGCACACTTCTCCAGAGTGGCCGTTGGCAATTTACCTTCCCCCCTTCAGCGTAACGAGGCTCCCTTTTCTCCTCTCCTTGTCCTGCATATCTGGTTTTTACCCTTTGTGAGGATGGTCCTTTTTTCTGATTCGAAGTGATACCTCTTTGTAGTGTTGATTTGCATTGCCCGCTTCTTTGGTTGGCCAAAAAGGGCGTATGCGTTTTTCCTGAATATATTCTGGAAGTTAAATTTGAGAGACAGCTTTTCTTTTTAATTGATTAATTAATTAATTTATTTTTGGCTGTGTTGGGTCTTCGTTTCTGTGCGAAGGCTTTCTCTAGTTGTGGCAAGCGGGGGCCACTCTTCATCGCGGTGGGCGGGCCTCTCACTATCGCGGCCTCTCTTGTTGCGGAGCACAGGCTCCAGACGCGCAGGCTCAGTAGTTGTGGCTCACGGGCCTAGTTGCTCCACGGCATGTGGGATCTTCCCAGACCAGGGCTCGAACCCGTGTCCCCTGCATTAGCAGGCAGATTCTCAACCACTGCGCCACCAGGGAAGCCCCTTGAATAGTTTTGTATTTAAAGTTTGTCTGTGGGGACTTCCCTGGTGACGCAGTGGTTAAGAGTCCGCCTGCCAATGCAGGGGACACGGGCTCGAGCCCTGGTCCGGGAAGATCCCACATGCCGCAGAGCAACCAAGCCTGCACGGCACAACTACTGAAGCCTGCGCGCCTAGAGCCCGTGCTCGCCCACAAGAGAAGCCCCCGCAATGAGAAGCCCGTGCACCGCAACGAAGAGTAGCCCCGCTCGACGCAACTAGAGAAAGCCCACATGCAGCAACGAAGACCCAACGCAGCCAAACATAAATTATAAACTAAAATAAAATTTGCCTCTGAATGACTTTGAGTGAATTTGGTATAAGTTGTAAAGTTTGCATCTACATTCACTTCATTCCAAATGGTTTCCAATTAATTGTTCCTTAACTACTTTTAGAAAACTTTTGGGATAGAGACTCCATTTTAGTTTGAATTTCCAGTTGAATGGATTCAGCAGTCCTGTCAGTAGGGCACGCTGCCTCCAGTGACCTGTGAGGGAGGCGCGGCCTGCACTTCCTGCACTGACCACGGGGTGGCGCCGAGTTCGCCTCTCTGACCCACAGCGCATGCTCGTTCCATGGAACTCGATTGTGAGGGCAGCTGAGAGGAGTTGAGCCGCCTCAGGCGCGGGGGCGGGGGCGGGGGCCTTCGGGTAGGACGCCCGGCTCAGCGTCTCTGCTGAGAGGAGCTCGGTCTCCGTCTCCTTAGGACTCGCTGGGGTTTCGGCTTCAGGACAAAGTGGGGCTGCGTCCACGCTGACTAGGGAACTAGGTTTCCTGAGGACCCAGGTGATGCCTGAGGAAAAGGTGAAGAGACGGTGAGGAAAAGTGGGGAGAAGCTTCCTGTGGGCGACTGACCGTTGAGGGGGTCCGTCTTCGTGTGAGCGAGGGAGGGCTTGGCGTGGAAAGCTGGGTGTTTGGTCAGGTTTGTGTGCAGGGTAGCCAGCGTGAGTTATGGGGCGTCCAGTTTTCCCAGCACCATTTATCGTGGGGAGTGTCGTGCTCCTTGGTGTGTCCTTGGTCCCTGTGTCATAAATTCACCGACCCCGTCTGTGTGGGTTGAATTCTGGTCTCTCTGTCCTGTTCCTCTGGTCCCTGTGCCCGTTTTGAGCCAGTTCCACACTGTTTTGGTGCCTGTAGCTTCTCAGCAGAGTGTGACGTCAGGGAGGGAGATGCCTCCAGCCCGTTCTCTTTTTTCAGGGTTTCTTTGGCTATTTGGGGTCCTTTGTGGTTCCCCACAGATATTAGGAGGATTAGCTCCATTTTGGGGGAAAATACCATGGAATTTTGGGAGGGATTGCATTCACTGTGTCCACTGCTTTGGGTAGCATGGATATTTTAACAATATTAATTGTTCCATTCCATGAGAACAGGATATCTTTCCATTTATTGGTGTGTTTTGCAATGTCTTCATCAATGTCTTAAAGTTTTCAGTGTGCAGGTCTTTCACCTCCTTGGCTGACTTTATTCCCAGGTATTTTGTTCTTTTGGATGCAGTTGTAAATAGGGTTGCTTTCTTTCTCTTTCTGATGGTTCGTTATTAGTGTTTAGAAAGGCAACTGATTTCTGTGTATTGATTTTGCAACTTTACTGAATTGATTTATTAGTTCTAATAGTTTTTTTGTGGAATGAAGTGGAAAATTGGAATTCAAAAATCCCACTGTTTCTGCCATATCCAGGTCGTCCACAACACGGAGGACAGCGGCTCCTAATATAACCTTCCCACAGTGCCTCTAAATGACATGTGGACTTTGGGTGAACTGGATCTGGGTAAGGCTTGGCTTCTATATGGAAGTTTGATGTTTTCTCTGCTTTTCTGGCATGCTGTTGACATACATGATGTTTTGAAAAGTAATTGACTTTCCAGTAATTTCAAACATACAACTTTACATACATAAAAACAAGTCTTGTACCTTGATTAAATATACTCCTAAATATTGATGTTGACATTATTAAAAATGGAATTGTTCTCATAAATTCTTTTTCAGATTATTTTTTGCCAGCGTATGCATATAAGATAGATTTTCATGAATTGATGTTTTGTTCTGTAACTTTGCTTATTAATTAGTTGATTAGCTCAAATAATTTCTTTGCTGATTATAGGTAGTTTTATATATAAGATGATGTGACCTATGTTCTGTGAAGAGACACGGTTTTAATTTTTCCATTCACCCATGGCTGCCTTTTCTTTCTTTCCTCAAGATTCTGGGTAGAACTTCCAGTACACTATTGAGTAACGGTGATGAAGGCCAGCTTCCTGGCCCTGTTCCTGATTTCAGGAGTAAATCTTTCAGTCTTTAACGTTGAGCATGATGTTTGCTGTGGCTTTTTGTACTACTCTTTTCCATATTGAACACATTTCCTTTTATTCCTGCTTTCTTGAGTGTTTGTCATGAAATAACACTGGATTTTCATTGTAGATTTTTTGCATTAATTGATATGATTATGTGTTTTTACTTCACACCATTATTGTGGTTGAATACATTGCTTACTTTTCATATGTTGAGCAACCTGAAATTCCTGGTGTAGAGATACTTGCTTATGGCATTATCCATTTAAAGTTCTGTTGGTTTCATGTTGCTATTATTGTGTGATAGATTTTTACATTCCTATTTATAAGTTGTACTGGGGTAGTTTTCTTGTTTTTTTCCTTTATTTTTAAAATCTTTTTTAAAATAGTGGTTTTCTTTCATTTTAATTATTTATTTACTTTGGCCACATCCCATGGCTTGTGGGATCTTAGTTCCCCAGTCAGGGATCGAACCCGAGCCCTTGGCAGTGAAAGCACAGAGTCCTAACCACTGGGCCACCAGAGTATTCCCCGGTTTTCTTTTTCAAGATGTATTTGTATAATCTGATTAGACTTGGCTTGGTGTAAGTGGTTTGGAGGGTTAGCATTAGGGCTGGGGCTGGTGTGAGGGTTGGGGCTGTGTATGGTTTATGGTTGCTGTTATGGTTTAAGTTTTATGGTTAATGAGTTATTTATGGGTATGGTTAATGACTATATTTTATGGTTTGGTTATGGTTATGGTTTTGCTTATTGGTTTTAAGGTTTATGGTTTTGGTCTCAGGGTGTTAGGGTTCTGTGTTAGAGTGGGTGTTAGGGTATGGGTTAGAATTGGGGTACAGGTAGGATACGGGTAGAGCATGGGTTAGGGTAAGGTACAGGTTTAGGGTACGGGTTAGGCTAAGGTTAGGTCAGGGCTTAGGGTCAGGATCAGAGTTTAGGGTTAGGGTCCATGTCAGGATTAGCGTCAAGGTTGAGCGAGGCCGTTGTTTTCTGCTCCTCCAGTGCTGGATTCTCATTGATAGATGAATGAAATGTCTGCTCTGCTCACCCACTGTTTCAAATTGAGCTCAGCCTTAGTCAAGGGTTCTTAGGGCCTCAGAGGTCATGCAGGGTTTCCCTCCACCCTCCCTCCTGGGAAGGGTGATGCAGGCCCCACTCTGTCTGGGCAGCCCCAGGTCCAGCATGGCCCTGACATGCAGGATACTAACTAGACGTGATGTAAGACTTGGTGCCTCAGTCTGCCAGCCCCCAGGTGCTGCCTTTTTTTTTTTTCTTAATTAATTAATTAATTAATTTTGGGCTGTGTTGGGTCTGCATTGCTGCCCGGAGGCTTTCTCTAGTTGCGGCGAGTGGGGGCTTCTCATTGCGGTGGCTTCTCTTGTTGCAGAGCACAGGCTCTAAGCGCGTGGGCTTCAGCAGTCGGGGCTCGCGGGTTCTAGAGCGCAGGCTCAGTAGTTGTGGTGCACGGGCTTAGTTGCTCCACAGCATGTGGGATCTTCCCGGACCAGGGCTCAAACCCGTGTCCCCTGCATTGGCAGGTGGATTCTTAACCACCGCGCCACCAGGGAAGTCTGGTGTTGCGTTCGTGAGGGCTGGTGGGGCCCTCTTGGGACTGGACGGATCCTTTGTTCCATCTGCATGGGTGTCCAAGCAGGTCTCAGGACAGCCCTTGGCCTCTGAGCATCCAGGCAGGCACCCACGTTCCTCCAGCTCAGGTTAGCCTTGGCCCCTCCAGCCCCCGTGGCCAATTACTGAGCTGATTGTGTCTTTACTCTTTCAAATTAAATCGCTCTCTCCAGGTGGGCGAGAAGTTTACTTGTGAACTTGGTTAGGGTTAGGGGTTAGGGGTTAAGGGTTAGGGGTTAGGGTCAGGGTTAGGGCTAGGGCTAGGGCTAGGGGTTAGGGTTAGGCTTAGGGTTGGGTTAGGGTTAGGGGTTAGGGTTAGGGTTTAGGTTTAGGGTTAGGGTTAGTGTTGGGTTAGGGTTAGGGTTAAGGTAGGGTTAGGGTTTAGGTTTAGGGTGTCCAGCCTTACGTCCCATTCATCTGTGAGTGTAGATGTGGTCAGTCCAGTTGCCTCACAGCCCCTGTTTGAATTTTGTAAGAATTCCTCTCTCTCTCACTGTCCTTCTCTTTTTATAATTAATTTTTGTAATGGGGTGTAGCTGATTTGCAATGTTGTGTTTCTTGGTGCTGTACATCCACCTGAGTCACTTACAGAGAGACATCAATAAATTCTTTTCTAGTTTCTAGTAGTCAGATATATGTTTTTTCTGTGAATAGAGTGTGCTGAATCCAGTTCCTTGAACCATGAGTATGTCTTGGCGATTACATTATTGGCGTATGGAACGGTATCTGTGCCAATTTCAACCTCCTGGTTTATGCATCACCGCACCACACTTTTCCCCTTAAGCAGCCGTAAGTGTGTTTTGTAAATGTGTGATGGTGTTCTGTTTGTAATTCAGTTCACGGTTGGCGATTTTTAGATTCCCTTTATAAGTGATATCTTATGATAAGTTTCTCTTGCTGTCTAACTTATTTCACTCTCAATGACCATACATAAGTCCCCCGGAGTCGCTGCAACTGGCCTCATTTCATTGATTTCAGGGCTGAGTAATATTCCGTTGTGCTTAAGTATCAAATTTTCTTTCACCGTTTTTTCCTTCCAAGGACTATGAAGTTGTACCCAAGTCGAGGCTGTTGTAAACATAGCAGCAGTAAACGGGGTGCCTGCGTCCTGTGGATTTTTGGATTTTCCAACATATAGGCCCATGAGTGGAAGCGCCCTATGCTTTGTAGCTCTGTTTTTTAGATGTTTTAGGAAACACAGCACACTTCTCCAGAGTGGCCGTTGGCAATTTACCTTCCCCCCTTCAGCGTAACGAGGCTCCCTTTTCTCCTCTCCTTGTCCTGCATATCTGGTTTTTACCCTTTGTGAGGATGGTCCTTTTTTCTGATTCGAAGTGATACCTCTTTGTAGTGTTGATTTGCATTGCCCGCTTCTTTGGTTGGCCAAAAAGGGCGTATGCGTTTTTCCTGAATATATTCTGGAAGTTAAATTTGAGAGACAGCTTTTCTTTTTAATTGATTAATTAATTAATTTATTTTTGGCTGTGTTGGGTCTTCGTTTCTGTGCGAAGGCTTTCTCTAGTTGTGGCAAGCGGGGGCCACTCTTCATCGCGGTGGGCGGGCCTCTCACTATCGCGGCCTCTCTTGTTGCGGAGCACAGGCTCCAGACGCGCAGGCTCAGTAGTTGTGGCTCACGGGCCTAGTTGCTCCACGGCATGTGGGATCTTCCCAGACCAGGGCTCGAACCCGTGTCCCCTGCATTAGCAGGCAGATTCTCAACCACTGCGCCACCAGGGAAGCCCCTTGAATAGTTTTGTATTTAAAGTTTGTCTGTGGGGACTTCCCTGGTGACGCAGTGGTTAAGAGTCCGCCTGCCAATGCAGGGGACACGGGCTCGAGCCCTGGTCCGGGAAGATCCCACATGCCGCAGAGCAACCAAGCCTGCACGGCACAACTACTGAAGCCTGCGCGCCTAGAGCCCGTGCTCGCCCACAAGAGAAGCCCCCGCAATGAGAAGCCCGTGCACCGCAACGAAGAGTAGCCCCGCTCGACGCAACTAGAGAAAGCCCACATGCAGCAACGAAGACCCAACGCAGCCAAACATAAATTATAAACTAAAATAAAATTTGCCTCTGAATGACTTTGAGTGAATTTGGTATAAGTTGTAAAGTTTGCATCTACATTCACTTCATTCCAAATGGTTTCCAATTAATTGTTCCTTAACTACTTTTAGAAAACTTTTGGGATAGAGACTCCATTTTAGTTTGAATTTCCAGTTGAATGGATTCAGCAGTCCTGTCAGTAGGGCACGCTGCCTCCAGTGACCTGTGAGGGAGGCGCGGCCTGCACTTCCTGCACTGACCACGGGGTGGCGCCGAGTTCGCCTCTCTGACCCACAGCGCATGCTCGTTCCATGGAACTCGATTGTGAGGGCAGCTGAGAGGAGTTGAGCCGCCTCAGGCGCGGGGGCGGGGGCGGGGGCCTTCGGGTAGGACGCCCGGCTCAGCGTCTCTGCTGAGAGGAGCTCGGTCTCCGTCTCCTTAGGACTCGCTGGGGTTTCGGCTTCAGGACAAAGTGGGGCTGCGTCCACGCTGACTAGGGAACTAGGTTTCCTGAGGACCCAGGTGATGCCTGAGGAAAAGGTGAAGAGACGGTGAGGAAAAGTGGGGAGAAGCTTCCTGTGGGCGACTGACCGTTGAGGGGGTCCGTCTTCGTGTGAGCGAGGGAGGGCTTGGCGTGGAAAGCTGGGTGTTTGGTCAGGTTTGTGTGCAGGGTAGCCAGCGTGAGTTATGGGGCGTCCAGTTTTCCCAGCACCATTTATCGTGGGGAGTGTCGTGCTCCTTGGTGTGTCCTTGGTCCCTGTGTCATAAATTCACCGACCCCGTCTGTGTGGGTTGAATTCTGGTCTCTCTGTCCTGTTCCTCTGGTCCCTGTGCCCGTTTTGAGCCAGTTCCACACTGTTTTGGTGCCTGTAGCTTCTCAGCAGAGTGTGACGTCAGGGAGGGAGATGCCTCCAGCCCGTTCTCTTTTTTCAGGGTTTCTTTGGCTATTTGGGGTCCTTTGTGGTTCCCCACAGATATTAGGAGGATTAGCTCCATTTTGGGGGAAAATACCATGGAATTTTGGGAGGGATTGCATTCACTGTGTCCACTGCTTTGGGTAGCATGGATATTTTAACAATATTAATTGTTCCATTCCATGAGAACAGGATATCTTTCCATTTATTGGTGTGTTTTGCAATGTCTTCATCAATGTCTTAAAGTTTTCAGTGTGCAGGTCTTTCACCTCCTTGGCTGACTTTATTCCCAGGTATTTTGTTCTTTTGGATGCAGTTGTAAATAGGGTTGCTTTCTTTCTCTTTCTGATGGTTCGTTATTAGTGTTTAGAAAGGCAACTGATTTCTGTGTATTGATTTTGCAACTTTACTGAATTGATTTATTAGTTCTAATAGTTTTTTTGTGGAATGAAGTGGAAAATTGGAATTCAAAAATCCCACTGTTTCTGCCATATCCAGGTCGTCCACAACACGGAGGACAGCGGCTCCTAATATAACCTTCCCACAGTGCCTCTAAATGACATGTGGACTTTGGGTGAACTGGATCTGGGTAAGGCTTGGCTTCTATATGGAAGTTTGATGTTTTCTCTGCTTTTCTGGCATGCTGTTGACATACATGATGTTTTGAAAAGTAATTGACTTTCCAGTAATTTCAAACATACAACTTTACATACATAAAAACAAGTCTTGTACCTTGATTAAATATACTCCTAAATATTGATGTTGACATTATTAAAAATGGAATTGTTCTCATAAATTCTTTTTCAGATTATTTTTTGCCAGCGTATGCATATAAGATAGATTTTCATGAATTGATGTTTTGTTCTGTAACTTTGCTTATTAATTAGTTGATTAGCTCAAATAATTTCTTTGCTGATTATAGGTAGTTTTATATATAAGATGATGTGACCTATGTTCTGTGAAGAGACACGGTTTTAATTTTTCCATTCACCCATGGCTGCCTTTTCTTTCTTTCCTCAAGATTCTGGGTAGAACTTCCAGTACACTATTGAGTAACGGTGATGAAGGCCAGCTTCCTGGCCCTGTTCCTGATTTCAGGAGTAAATCTTTCAGTCTTTAACGTTGAGCATGATGTTTGCTGTGGCTTTTTGTACTACTCTTTTCCATATTGAACACATTTCCTTTTATTCCTGCTTTCTTGAGTGTTTGTCATGAAATAACACTGGATTTTCATTGTAGATTTTTTGCATTAATTGATATGATTATGTGTTTTTACTTCACACCATTATTGTGGTTGAATACATTGCTTACTTTTCATATGTTGAGCAACCTGAAATTCCTGGTGTAGAGATACTTGCTTATGGCATTATCCATTTAAAGTTCTGTTGGTTTCATGTTGCTATTATTGTGTGATAGATTTTTACATTCCTATTTATAAGTTGTACTGGGGTAGTTTTCTTGTTTTTTTCCTTTATTTTTAAAATCTTTTTTAAAATAGTGGTTTTCTTTCATTTTAATTATTTATTTACTTTGGCCACATCCCATGGCTTGTGGGATCTTAGTTCCCCAGTCAGGGATCGAACCCGAGCCCTTGGCAGTGAAAGCACAGAGTCCTAACCACTGGGCCACCAGAGTATTCCCCGGTTTTCTTTTTCAAGATGTATTTGTATAATCTGATTAGACTTGGCTTGGTGTAAGTGGTTTGGAGGGTTAGCATTAGGGCTGGGGCTGGTGTGAGGGTTGGGGCTGTGTATGGTTTATGGTTGCTGTTATGGTTTAAGTTTTATGGTTAATGAGTTATTTATGGGTATGGTTAATGACTATATTTTATGGTTTGGTTATGGTTATGGTTTTGCTTATTGGTTTTAAGGTTTATGGTTTTGGTCTCAGGGTGTTAGGGTTCTGTGTTAGAGTGGGTGTTAGGGTATGGGTTAGAATTGGGGTACAGGTAGGATACGGGTAGAGCATGGGTTAGGGTAAGGTACAGGTTTAGGGTACGGGTTAGGCTAAGGTTAGGTCAGGGCTTAGGGTCAGGATCAGAGTTTAGGGTTAGGGTCCATGTCAGGATTAGCGTCAAGGTTGAGCGAGGCCGTTGTTTTCTGCTCCTCCAGTGCTGGATTCTCATTGATAGATGAATGAAATGTCTGCTCTGCTCACCCACTGTTTCAAATTGAGCTCAGCCTTAGTCAAGGGTTCTTAGGGCCTCAGAGGTCATGCAGGGTTTCCCTCCACCCTCCCTCCTGGGAAGGGTGATGCAGGCCCCACTCTGTCTGGGCAGCCCCAGGTCCAGCATGGCCCTGACATGCAGGATACTAACTAGACGTGATGTAAGACTTGGTGCCTCAGTCTGCCAGCCCCCAGGTGCTGCCTTTTTTTTTTTTCTTAATTAATTAATTAATTAATTTTGGGCTGTGTTGGGTCTGCATTGCTGCCCGGAGGCTTTCTCTAGTTGCGGCGAGTGGGGGCTTCTCATTGCGGTGGCTTCTCTTGTTGCAGAGCACAGGCTCTAAGCGCGTGGGCTTCAGCAGTCGGGGCTCGCGGGTTCTAGAGCGCAGGCTCAGTAGTTGTGGTGCACGGGCTTAGTTGCTCCACAGCATGTGGGATCTTCCCGGACCAGGGCTCAAACCCGTGTCCCCTGCATTGGCAGGTGGATTCTTAACCACCGCGCCACCAGGGAAGTCTGGTGTTGCGTTCGTGAGGGCTGGTGGGGCCCTCTTGGGACTGGACGGATCCTTTGTTCCATCTGCATGGGTGTCCAAGCAGGTCTCAGGACAGCCCTTGGCCTCTGAGCATCCAGGCAGGCACCCACGTTCCTCCAGCTCAGGTTAGCCTTGGCCCCTCCAGCCCCCGTGGCCAATTACTGAGCTGATTGTGTCTTTACTCTTTCAAATTAAATCGCTCTCTCCAGGTGGGCGAGAAGTTTACTTGTGAACTTGGTTAGGGTTAGGGGTTAGGGGTTAAGGGTTAGGGGTTAGGGTCAGGGTTAGGGCTAGGGCTAGGGCTAGGGGTTAGGGTTAGGCTTAGGGTTGGGTTAGGGTTAGGGGTTAGGGTTAGGGTTTAGGTTTAGGGTTAGGGTTAGTGTTGGGTTAGGGTTAGGGTTAAGGTAGGGTTAGGGTTTAGGTTTAGGGTGTCCAGCCTTACGTCCCATTCATCTGTGAGTGTAGATGTGGTCAGTCCAGTTGCCTCACAGCCCCTGTTTGAATTTTGTAAGAATTCCTCTCTCTCTCACTGTCCTTCTCTTTTTATAATTAATTTTTGTAATGGGGTGTAGCTGATTTGCAATGTTGTGTTTCTTGGTGCTGTACATCCACCTGAGTCACTTACAGAGAGACATCAATAAATTCTTTTCTAGTTTCTAGTAGTCAGATATATGTTTTTTCTGTGAATAGAGTGTGCTGAATCCAGTTCCTTGAACCATGAGTATGTCTTGGCGATTACATTATTGGCGTATGGAACGGTATCTGTGCCAATTTCAACCTCCTGGTTTATGCATCACCGCACCACACTTTTCCCCTTAAGCAGCCGTAAGTGTGTTTTGTAAATGTGTGATGGTGTTCTGTTTGTAATTCAGTTCACGGTTGGCGATTTTTAGATTCCCTTTATAAGTGATATCTTATGATAAGTTTCTCTTGCTGTCTAACTTATTTCACTCTCAATGACCATACATAAGTCCCCCGGAGTCGCTGCAACTGGCCTCATTTCATTGATTTCAGGGCTGAGTAATATTCCGTTGTGCTTAAGTATCAAATTTTCTTTCACCGTTTTTTCCTTCCAAGGACTATGAAGTTGTACCCAAGTCGAGGCTGTTGTAAACATAGCAGCAGTAAACGGGGTGCCTGCGTCCTGTGGATTTTTGGATTTTCCAACATATAGGCCCATGAGTGGAAGCGCCCTATGCTTTGTAGCTCTGTTTTTTAGATGTTTTAGGAAACACAGCACACTTCTCCAGAGTGGCCGTTGGCAATTTACCTTCCCCCCTTCAGCGTAACGAGGCTCCCTTTTCTCCTCTCCTTGTCCTGCATATCTGGTTTTTACCCTTTGTGAGGATGGTCCTTTTTTCTGATTCGAAGTGATACCTCTTTGTAGTGTTGATTTGCATTGCCCGCTTCTTTGGTTGGCCAAAAAGGGCGTATGCGTTTTTCCTGAATATATTCTGGAAGTTAAATTTGAGAGACAGCTTTTCTTTTTAATTGATTAATTAATTAATTTATTTTTGGCTGTGTTGGGTCTTCGTTTCTGTGCGAAGGCTTTCTCTAGTTGTGGCAAGCGGGGGCCACTCTTCATCGCGGTGGGCGGGCCTCTCACTATCGCGGCCTCTCTTGTTGCGGAGCACAGGCTCCAGACGCGCAGGCTCAGTAGTTGTGGCTCACGGGCCTAGTTGCTCCACGGCATGTGGGATCTTCCCAGACCAGGGCTCGAACCCGTGTCCCCTGCATTAGCAGGCAGATTCTCAACCACTGCGCCACCAGGGAAGCCCCTTGAATAGTTTTGTATTTAAAGTTTGTCTGTGGGGACTTCCCTGGTGACGCAGTGGTTAAGAGTCCGCCTGCCAATGCAGGGGACACGGGCTCGAGCCCTGGTCCGGGAAGATCCCACATGCCGCAGAGCAACCAAGCCTGCACGGCACAACTACTGAAGCCTGCGCGCCTAGAGCCCGTGCTCGCCCACAAGAGAAGCCCCCGCAATGAGAAGCCCGTGCACCGCAACGAAGAGTAGCCCCGCTCGACGCAACTAGAGAAAGCCCACATGCAGCAACGAAGACCCAACGCAGCCAAACATAAATTATAAACTAAAATAAAATTTGCCTCTGAATGACTTTGAGTGAATTTGGTATAAGTTGTAAAGTTTGCATCTACATTCACTTCATTCCAAATGGTTTCCAATTAATTGTTCCTTAACTACTTTTAGAAAACTTTTGGGATAGAGACTCCATTTTAGTTTGAATTTCCAGTTGAATGGATTCAGCAGTCCTGTCAGTAGGGCACGCTGCCTCCAGTGACCTGTGAGGGAGGCGCGGCCTGCACTTCCTGCACTGACCACGGGGTGGCGCCGAGTTCGCCTCTCTGACCCACAGCGCATGCTCGTTCCATGGAACTCGATTGTGAGGGCAGCTGAGAGGAGTTGAGCCGCCTCAGGCGCGGGGGCGGGGGCGGGGGCCTTCGGGTAGGACGCCCGGCTCAGCGTCTCTGCTGAGAGGAGCTCGGTCTCCGTCTCCTTAGGACTCGCTGGGGTTTCGGCTTCAGGACAAAGTGGGGCTGCGTCCACGCTGACTAGGGAACTAGGTTTCCTGAGGACCCAGGTGATGCCTGAGGAAAAGGTGAAGAGACGGTGAGGAAAAGTGGGGAGAAGCTTCCTGTGGGCGACTGACCGTTGAGGGGGTCCGTCTTCGTGTGAGCGAGGGAGGGCTTGGCGTGGAAAGCTGGGTGTTTGGTCAGGTTTGTGTGCAGGGTAGCCAGCGTGAGTTATGGGGCGTCCAGTTTTCCCAGCACCATTTATCGTGGGGAGTGTCGTGCTCCTTGGTGTGTCCTTGGTCCCTGTGTCATAAATTCACCGACCCCGTCTGTGTGGGTTGAATTCTGGTCTCTCTGTCCTGTTCCTCTGGTCCCTGTGCCCGTTTTGAGCCAGTTCCACACTGTTTTGGTGCCTGTAGCTTCTCAGCAGAGTGTGACGTCAGGGAGGGAGATGCCTCCAGCCCGTTCTCTTTTTTCAGGGTTTCTTTGGCTATTTGGGGTCCTTTGTGGTTCCCCACAGATATTAGGAGGATTAGCTCCATTTTGGGGGAAAATACCATGGAATTTTGGGAGGGATTGCATTCACTGTGTCCACTGCTTTGGGTAGCATGGATATTTTAACAATATTAATTGTTCCATTCCATGAGAACAGGATATCTTTCCATTTATTGGTGTGTTTTGCAATGTCTTCATCAATGTCTTAAAGTTTTCAGTGTGCAGGTCTTTCACCTCCTTGGCTGACTTTATTCCCAGGTATTTTGTTCTTTTGGATGCAGTTGTAAATAGGGTTGCTTTCTTTCTCTTTCTGATGGTTCGTTATTAGTGTTTAGAAAGGCAACTGATTTCTGTGTATTGATTTTGCAACTTTACTGAATTGATTTATTAGTTCTAATAGTTTTTTTGTGGAATGAAGTGGAAAATTGGAATTCAAAAATCCCACTGTTTCTGCCATATCCAGGTCGTCCACAACACGGAGGACAGCGGCTCCTAATATAACCTTCCCACAGTGCCTCTAAATGACATGTGGACTTTGGGTGAACTGGATCTGGGTAAGGCTTGGCTTCTATATGGAAGTTTGATGTTTTCTCTGCTTTTCTGGCATGCTGTTGACATACATGATGTTTTGAAAAGTAATTGACTTTCCAGTAATTTCAAACATACAACTTTACATACATAAAAACAAGTCTTGTACCTTGATTAAATATACTCCTAAATATTGATGTTGACATTATTAAAAATGGAATTGTTCTCATAAATTCTTTTTCAGATTATTTTTTGCCAGCGTATGCATATAAGATAGATTTTCATGAATTGATGTTTTGTTCTGTAACTTTGCTTATTAATTAGTTGATTAGCTCAAATAATTTCTTTGCTGATTATAGGTAGTTTTATATATAAGATGATGTGACCTATGTTCTGTGAAGAGACACGGTTTTAATTTTTCCATTCACCCATGGCTGCCTTTTCTTTCTTTCCTCAAGATTCTGGGTAGAACTTCCAGTACACTATTGAGTAACGGTGATGAAGGCCAGCTTCCTGGCCCTGTTCCTGATTTCAGGAGTAAATCTTTCAGTCTTTAACGTTGAGCATGATGTTTGCTGTGGCTTTTTGTACTACTCTTTTCCATATTGAACACATTTCCTTTTATTCCTGCTTTCTTGAGTGTTTGTCATGAAATAACACTGGATTTTCATTGTAGATTTTTTGCATTAATTGATATGATTATGTGTTTTTACTTCACACCATTATTGTGGTTGAATACATTGCTTACTTTTCATATGTTGAGCAACCTGAAATTCCTGGTGTAGAGATACTTGCTTATGGCATTATCCATTTAAAGTTCTGTTGGTTTCATGTTGCTATTATTGTGTGATAGATTTTTACATTCCTATTTATAAGTTGTACTGGGGTAGTTTTCTTGTTTTTTTCCTTTATTTTTAAAATCTTTTTTAAAATAGTGGTTTTCTTTCATTTTAATTATTTATTTACTTTGGCCACATCCCATGGCTTGTGGGATCTTAGTTCCCCAGTCAGGGATCGAACCCGAGCCCTTGGCAGTGAAAGCACAGAGTCCTAACCACTGGGCCACCAGAGTATTCCCCGGTTTTCTTTTTCAAGATGTATTTGTATAATCTGATTAGACTTGGCTTGGTGTAAGTGGTTTGGAGGGTTAGCATTAGGGCTGGGGCTGGTGTGAGGGTTGGGGCTGTGTATGGTTTATGGTTGCTGTTATGGTTTAAGTTTTATGGTTAATGAGTTATTTATGGGTATGGTTAATGACTATATTTTATGGTTTGGTTATGGTTATGGTTTTGCTTATTGGTTTTAAGGTTTATGGTTTTGGTCTCAGGGTGTTAGGGTTCTGTGTTAGAGTGGGTGTTAGGGTATGGGTTAGAATTGGGGTACAGGTAGGATACGGGTAGAGCATGGGTTAGGGTAAGGTACAGGTTTAGGGTACGGGTTAGGCTAAGGTTAGGTCAGGGCTTAGGGTCAGGATCAGAGTTTAGGGTTAGGGTCCATGTCAGGATTAGCGTCAAGGTTGAGCGAGGCCGTTGTTTTCTGCTCCTCCAGTGCTGGATTCTCATTGATAGATGAATGAAATGTCTGCTCTGCTCACCCACTGTTTCAAATTGAGCTCAGCCTTAGTCAAGGGTTCTTAGGGCCTCAGAGGTCATGCAGGGTTTCCCTCCACCCTCCCTCCTGGGAAGGGTGATGCAGGCCCCACTCTGTCTGGGCAGCCCCAGGTCCAGCATGGCCCTGACATGCAGGATACTAACTAGACGTGATGTAAGACTTGGTGCCTCAGTCTGCCAGCCCCCAGGTGCTGCCTTTTTTTTTTTCTTAATTAATTAATTAATTAATTTTGGGCTGTGTTGGGTCTGCATTGCTGCCCGGAGGCTTTCTCTAGTTGCGGCGAGTGGGGGCTTCTCATTGCGGTGGCTTCTCTTGTTGCAGAGCACAGGCTCTAAGCGCGTGGGCTTCAGCAGTCGGGGCTCGCGGGTTCTAGAGCGCAGGCTCAGTAGTTGTGGTGCACGGGCTTAGTTGCTCCACAGCATGTGGGATCTTCCCGGACCAGGGCTCAAACCCGTGTCCCCTGCATTGGCAGGTGGATTCTTAACCACCGCGCCACCAGGGAAGTCTGGTGTTGCGTTCGTGAGGGCTGGTGGGGCCCTCTTGGGACTGGACGGATCCTTTGTTCCATCTGCATGGGTGTCCAAGCAGGTCTCAGGACAGCCCTTGGCCTCTGAGCATCCAGGCAGGCACCCACGTTCCTCCAGCTCAGGTTAGCCTTGGCCCCTCCAGCCCCCGTGGCCAATTACTGAGCTGATTGTGTCTTTACTCTTTCAAATTAAATCGCTCTCTCCAGGTGGGCGAGAAGTTTACTTGTGAACTTGGTTAGGGTTAGGGGTTAGGGGTTAAGGGTTAGGGGTTAGGGTCAGGGTTAGGGCTAGGGCTAGGGCTAGGGGTTAGGGTTAGGCTTAGGGTTGGGTTAGGGTTAGGGGTTAGGGTTAGGGTTTAGGTTTAGGGTTAGGGTTAGTGTTGGGTTAGGGTTAGGGTTAAGGTAGGGTTAGGGTTTAGGTTTAGGGTGTCCAGCCTTACGTCCCATTCATCTGTGAGTGTAGATGTGGTCAGTCCAGTTGCCTCACAGCCCCTGTTTGAATTTTGTAAGAATTCCTCTCTCTCTCACTGTCCTTCTCTTTTTATAATTAATTTTTGTAATGGGGTGTAGCTGATTTGCAATGTTGTGTTTCTTGGTGCTGTACATCCACCTGAGTCACTTACAGAGAGACATCAATAAATTCTTTTCTAGTTTCTAGTAGTCAGATATATGTTTTTTCTGTGAATAGAGTGTGCTGAATCCAGTTCCTTGAACCATGAGTATGTCTTGGCGATTACATTATTGGCGTATGGAACGGTATCTGTGCCAATTTCAACCTCCTGGTTTATGCATCACCGCACCACACTTTTCCCCTTAAGCAGCCGTAAGTGTGTTTTGTAAATGTGTGATGGTGTTCTGTTTGTAATTCAGTTCACGGTTGGCGATTTTTAGATTCCCTTTATAAGTGATATCTTATGATAAGTTTCTCTTGCTGTCTAACTTATTTCACTCTCAATGACCATACATAAGTCCCCCGGAGTCGCTGCAACTGGCCTCATTTCATTGATTTCAGGGCTGAGTAATATTCCGTTGTGCTTAAGTATCAAATTTTCTTTCACCGTTTTTTCCTTCCAAGGACTATGAAGTTGTACCCAAGTCGAGGCTGTTGTAAACATAGCAGCAGTAAACGGGGTGCCTGCGTCCTGTGGATTTTTGGATTTTCCAACATATAGGCCCATGAGTGGAAGCGCCCTATGCTTTGTAGCTCTGTTTTTTAGATGTTTTAGGAAACACAGCACACTTCTCCAGAGTGGCCGTTGGCAATTTACCTTCCCCCCTTCAGCGTAACGAGGCTCCCTTTTCTCCTCTCCTTGTCCTGCATATCTGGTTTTTACCCTTTGTGAGGATGGTCCTTTTTTCTGATTCGAAGTGATACCTCTTTGTAGTGTTGATTTGCATTGCCCGCTTCTTTGGTTGGCCAAAAAGGGCGTATGCGTTTTTCCTGAATATATTCTGGAAGTTAAATTTGAGAGACAGCTTTTCTTTTTAATTGATTAATTAATTAATTTATTTTTGGCTGTGTTGGGTCTTCGTTTCTGTGCGAAGGCTTTCTCTAGTTGTGGCAAGCGGGGGCCACTCTTCATCGCGGTGGGCGGGCCTCTCACTATCGCGGCCTCTCTTGTTGCGGAGCACAGGCTCCAGACGCGCAGGCTCAGTAGTTGTGGCTCACGGGCCTAGTTGCTCCACGGCATGTGGGATCTTCCCAGACCAGGGCTCGAACCCGTGTCCCCTGCATTAGCAGGCAGATTCTCAACCACTGCGCCACCAGGGAAGCCCCTTGAATAGTTTTGTATTTAAAGTTTGTCTGTGGGGACTTCCCTGGTGACGCAGTGGTTAAGAGTCCGCCTGCCAATGCAGGGGACACGGGCTCGAGCCCTGGTCCGGGAAGATCCCACATGCCGCAGAGCAACCAAGCCTGCACGGCACAACTACTGAAGCCTGCGCGCCTAGAGCCCGTGCTCGCCCACAAGAGAAGCCCCCGCAATGAGAAGCCCGTGCACCGCAACGAAGAGTAGCCCCGCTCGACGCAACTAGAGAAAGCCCACATGCAGCAACGAAGACCCAACGCAGCCAAACATAAATTATAAACTAAAATAAAATTTGCCTCTGAATGACTTTGAGTGAATTTGGTATAAGTTGTAAAGTTTGCATCTACATTCACTTCATTCCAAATGGTTTCCAATTAATTGTTCCTTAACTACTTTTAGAAAACTTTTGGGATAGAGACTCCATTTTAGTTTGAATTTCCAGTTGAATGGATTCAGCAGTCCTGTCAGTAGGGCACGCTGCCTCCAGTGACCTGTGAGGGAGGCGCGGCCTGCACTTCCTGCACTGACCACGGGGTGGCGCCGAGTTCGCCTCTCTGACCCACAGCGCATGCTCGTTCCATGGAACTCGATTGTGAGGGCAGCTGAGAGGAGTTGAGCCGCCTCAGGCGCGGGGGCGGGGGCGGGGGCCTTCGGGTAGGACGCCCGGCTCAGCGTCTCTGCTGAGAGGAGCTCGGTCTCCGTCTCCTTAGGACTCGCTGGGGTTTCGGCTTCAGGACAAAGTGGGGCTGCGTCCACGCTGACTAGGGAACTAGGTTTCCTGAGGACCCAGGTGATGCCTGAGGAAAAGGTGAAGAGACGGTGAGGAAAAGTGGGGAGAAGCTTCCTGTGGGCGACTGACCGTTGAGGGGGTCCATCTTCGTGTGAGCGAGGGAGGGCTTGGCGTGGAAAGCTGGGTGTTTGGTCAGGTTTGTGTGCAGGGTAGCCAGCGTGAGTTATGGGGCGTCCAGTTTTCCCAGCACCATTTATCGTGGGGAGTGTCGTGCTCCTTGGTGTGTCCTTGGTCCCTGTGTCATAAATTCACCGACCCCGTCTGTGTGGGTTGAATTCTGGTCTCTCTGTCCTGTTCCTCTGGTCCCTGTGCCCGTTTTGAGCCAGTTCCACACTGTTTTGGTGCCTGTAGCTTCTCAGCAGAGTGTGACGTCAGGGAGGGAGATGCCTCCAGCCCGTTCTCTTTTTTCAGGGTTTCTTTGGCTATTTGGGGTCCTTTGTGGTTCCCCACAGATATTAGGAGGATTAGCTCCATTTTGGGGGAAAATACCATGGAATTTTGGGAGGGATTGCATTCACTGTGTCCACTGCTTTGGGTAGCATGGATATTTTAACAATATTAATTGTTCCATTCCATGAGAACAGGATATCTTTCCATTTATTGGTGTGTTTTGCAATGTCTTCATCAATGTCTTAAAGTTTTCAGTGTGCAGGTCTTTCACCTCCTTGGCTGACTTTATTCCCAGGTATTTTGTTCTTTTGGATGCAGTTGTAAATAGGGTTGCTTTCTTTCTCTTTCTGATGGTTCGTTATTAGTGTTTAGAAAGGCAACTGATTTCTGTGTATTGATTTTGCAACTTTACTGAATTGATTTATTAGTTCTAATAGTTTTTTTGTGGAATGAAGTGGAAAATTGGAATTCAAAAATCCCACTGTTTCTGCCATATCCAGGTCGTCCACAACACGGAGGACAGCGGCTCCTAATATAACCTTCCCACAGTGCCTCTAAATGACATGTGGACTTTGGGTGAACTGGATCTGGGTAAGGCTTGGCTTCTATATGGAAGTTTGATGTTTTCTCTGCTTTTCTGGCATGCTGTTGACATACATGATGTTTTGAAAAGTAATTGACTTTCCAGTAATTTCAAACATACAACTTTACATACATAAAAACAAGTCTTGTACCTTGATTAAATATACTCCTAAATATTGATGTTGACATTATTAAAAATGGAATTGTTCTCATAAATTCTTTTTCAGATTATTTTTTGCCAGCGTATGCATATAAGATAGATTTTCATGAATTGATGTTTTGTTCTGTAACTTTGCTTATTAATTAGTTGATTAGCTCAAATAATTTCTTTGCTGATTATAGGTAGTTTTATATATAAGATGATGTGACCTATGTTCTGTGAAGAGACACGGTTTTAATTTTTCCATTCACCCATGGCTGCCTTTTCTTTCTTTCCTCAAGATTCTGGGTAGAACTTCCAGTACACTATTGAGTAACGGTGATGAAGGCCAGCTTCCTGGCCCTGTTCCTGATTTCAGGAGTAAATCTTTCAGTCTTTAACGTTGAGCATGATGTTTGCTGTGGCTTTTTGTACTACTCTTTTCCATATTGAACACATTTCCTTTTATTCCTGCTTTCTTGAGTGTTTGTCATGAAATAACACTGGATTTTCATTGTAGATTTTTTGCATTAATTGATATGATTATGTGTTTTTACTTCACACCATTATTGTGGTTGAATACATTGCTTACTTTTCATATGTTGAGCAACCTGAAATTCCTGGTGTAGAGATACTTGCTTATGGCATTATCCATTTAAAGTTCTGTTGGTTTCATGTTGCTATTATTGTGTGATAGATTTTTACATTCCTATTTATAAGTTGTACTGGGGTAGTTTTCTTGTTTTTTTCCTTTATTTTTAAAATCTTTTTTAAAATAGTGGTTTTCTTTCATTTTAATTATTTATTTACTTTGGCCACATCCCATGGCTTGTGGGATCTTAGTTCCCCAGTCAGGGATCGAACCCGAGCCCTTGGCAGTGAAAGCACAGAGTCCTAACCACTGGGCCACCAGAGTATTCCCCGGTTTTCTTTTTCAAGATGTATTTGTATAATCTGATTAGACTTGGCTTGGTGTAAGTGGTTTGGAGGGTTAGCATTAGGGCTGGGGCTGGTGTGAGGGTTGGGGCTGTGTATGGTTTATGGTTGCTGTTATGGTTTAAGTTTTATGGTTAATGAGTTATTTATGGGTATGGTTAATGACTATATTTTATGGTTTGGTTATGGTTATGGTTTTGCTTATTGGTTTTAAGGTTTATGGTTTTGGTCTCAGGGTGTTAGGGTTCTGTGTTAGAGTGGGTGTTAGGGTATGGGTTAGAATTGGGGTACAGGTAGGATACGGGTAGAGCATGGGTTAGGGTAAGGTACAGGTTTAGGGTACGGGTTAGGCTAAGGTTAGGTCAGGGCTTAGGGTCAGGATCAGAGTTTAGGGTTAGGGTCCATGTCAGGATTAGCGTCAAGGTTGAGCGAGGCCGTTGTTTTCTGCTCCTCCAGTGCTGGATTCTCATTGATAGATGAATGAAATGTCTGCTCTGCTCACCCACTGTTTCAAATTGAGCTCAGCCTTAGTCAAGGGTTCTTAGGGCCTCAGAGGTCATGCAGGGTTTCCCTCCACCCTCCCTCCTGGGAAGGGTGATGCAGGCCCCACTCTGTCTGGGCAGCCCCAGGTCCAGCATGGCCCTGACATGCAGGATACTAACTAGACGTGATGTAAGACTTGGTGCCTCAGTCTGCCAGCCCCCAGGTGCTGCCTTTTTTTTTTTTCTTAATTAATTAATTAATTAATTTTGGGCTGTGTTGGGTCTGCATTGCTGCCCGGAGGCTTTCTCTAGTTGCGGCGAGTGGGGGCTTCTCATTGCGGTGGCTTCTCTTGTTGCAGAGCACAGGCTCTAAGCGCGTGGGCTTCAGCAGTCGGGGCTCGCGGGTTCTAGAGCGCAGGCTCAGTAGTTGTGGTGCACGGGCTTAGTTGCTCCACAGCATGTGGGATCTTCCCGGACCAGGGCTCAAACCCGTGTCCCCTGCATTGGCAGGTGGATTCTTAACCACCGCGCCACCAGGGAAGTCTGGTGTTGCGTTCGTGAGGGCTGGTGGGGCCCTCTTGGGACTGGACGGATCCTTTGTTCCATCTGCATGGGTGTCCAAGCAGGTCTCAGGACAGCCCTTGGCCTCTGAGCATCCAGGCAGGCACCCACGTTCCTCCAGCTCAGGTTAGCCTTGGCCCCTCCAGCCCCCGTGGCCAATTACTGAGCTGATTGTGTCTTTACTCTTTCAAATTAAATCGCTCTCTCCAGGTGGGCGAGAAGTTTACTTGTGAACTTGGTTAGGGTTAGGGGTTAGGGGTTAAGGGTTAGGGGTTAGGGTCAGGGTTAGGGCTAGGGCTAGGGCTAGGGGTTAGGGTTAGGCTTAGGGTTGGGTTAGGGTTAGGGGTTAGGGTTAGGGTTTAGGTTTAGGGTTAGGGTTAGTGTTGGGTTAGGGTTAGGGTTAAGGTAGGGTTAGGGTTTAGGTTTAGGGTGTCCAGCCTTACGTCCCATTCATCTGTGAGTGTAGATGTGGTCAGTCCAGTTGCCTCACAGCCCCTGTTTGAATTTTGTAAGAATTCCTCTCTCTCTCACTGTCCTTCTCTTTTTATAATTAATTTTTGTAATGGGGTGTAGCTGATTTGCAATGTTGTGTTTCTTGGTGCTGTACATCCACCTGAGTCACTTACAGAGAGACATCAATAAATTCTTTTCTAGTTTCTAGTAGTCAGATATATGTTTTTTCTGTGAATAGAGTGTGCTGAATCCAGTTCCTTGAACCATGAGTATGTCTTGGCGATTACATTATTGGCGTATGGAACGGTATCTGTGCCAATTTCAACCTCCTGGTTTATGCATCACCGCACCACACTTTTCCCCTTAAGCAGCCGTAAGTGTGTTTTGTAAATGTGTGATGGTGTTCTGTTTGTAATTCAGTTCACGGTTGGCGATTTTTAGATTCCCTTTATAAGTGATATCTTATGATAAGTTTCTCTTGCTGTCTAACTTATTTCACTCTCAATGACCATACATAAGTCCCCCGGAGTCGCTGCAACTGGCCTCATTTCATTGATTTCAGGGCTGAGTAATATTCCGTTGTGCTTAAGTATCAAATTTTCTTTCACCGTTTTTTCCTTCCAAGGACTATGAAGTTGTACCCAAGTCGAGGCTGTTGTAAACATAGCAGCAGTAAACGGGGTGCCTGCGTCCTGTGGATTTTTGGATTTTCCAACATATAGGCCCATGAGTGGAAGCGCCCTATGCTTTGTAGCTCTGTTTTTTAGATGTTTTAGGAAACACAGCACACTTCTCCAGAGTGGCCGTTGGCAATTTACCTTCCCCCCTTCAGCGTAACGAGGCTCCCTTTTCTCCTCTCCTTGTCCTGCATATCTGGTTTTTACCCTTTGTGAGGATGGTCCTTTTTTCTGATTCGAAGTGATACCTCTTTGTAGTGTTGATTTGCATTGCCCGCTTCTTTGGTTGGCCAAAAAGGGCGTATGCGTTTTTCCTGAATATATTCTGGAAGTTAAATTTGAGAGACAGCTTTTCTTTTTAATTGATTAATTAATTAATTTATTTTTGGCTGTGTTGGGTCTTCGTTTCTGTGCGAAGGCTTTCTCTAGTTGTGGCAAGCGGGGGCCACTCTTCATCGCGGTGGGCGGGCCTCTCACTATCGCGGCCTCTCTTGTTGCGGAGCACAGGCTCCAGACGCGCAGGCTCAGTAGTTGTGGCTCACGGGCCTAGTTGCTCCACGGCATGTGGGATCTTCCCAGACCAGGGCTCGAACCCGTGTCCCCTGCATTAGCAGGCAGATTCTCAACCACTGCGCCACCAGGGAAGCCCCTTGAATAGTTTTGTATTTAAAGTTTGTCTGTGGGGACTTCCCTGGTGACGCAGTGGTTAAGAGTCCGCCTGCCAATGCAGGGGACACGGGCTCGAGCCCTGGTCCGGGAAGATCCCACATGCCGCAGAGCAACCAAGCCTGCACGGCACAACTACTGAAGCCTGCGCGCCTAGAGCCCGTGCTCGCCCACAAGAGAAGCCCCCGCAATGAGAAGCCCGTGCACCGCAACGAAGAGTAGCCCCGCTCGACGCAACTAGAGAAAGCCCACATGCAGCAACGAAGACCCAACGCAGCCAAACATAAATTATAAACTAAAATAAAATTTGCCTCTGAATGACTTTGAGTGAATTTGGTATAAGTTGTAAAGTTTGCATCTACATTCACTTCATTCCAAATGGTTTCCAATTAATTGTTCCTTAACTACTTTTAGAAAACTTTTGGGATAGAGACTCCATTTTAGTTTGAATTTCCAGTTGAATGGATTCAGCAGTCCTGTCAGTAGGGCACGCTGCCTCCAGTGACCTGTGAGGGAGGCGCGGCCTGCACTTCCTGCACTGACCACGGGGTGGCGCCGAGTTCGCCTCTCTGACCCACAGCGCATGCTCGTTCCATGGAACTCGATTGTGAGGGCAGCTGAGAGGAGTTGAGCCGCCTCAGGCGCGGGGGCGGGGGCGGGGGCCTTCGGGTAGGACGCCCGGCTCAGCGTCTCTGCTGAGAGGAGCTCGGTCTCCGTCTCCTTAGGACTCGCTGGGGTTTCGGCTTCAGGACAAAGTGGGGCTGCGTCCACGCTGACTAGGGAACTAGGTTTCCTGAGGACCCAGGTGATGCCTGAGGAAAAGGTGAAGAGACGGTGAGGAAAAGTGGGGAGAAGCTTCCTGTGGGCGACTGACCGTTGAGGGGGTCCGTCTTCGTGTGAGCGAGGGAGGGCTTGGCGTGGAAAGCTGGGTGTTTGGTCAGGTTTGTGTGCAGGGTAGCCAGCGTGAGTTATGGGGCGTCCAGTTTTCCCAGCACCATTTATCGTGGGGAGTGTCGTGCTCCTTGGTGTGTCCTTGGTCCCTGTGTCATAAATTCACCGACCCCGTCTGTGTGGGTTGAATTCTGGTCTCTCTGTCCTGTTCCTCTGGTCCCTGTGCCCGTTTTGAGCCAGTTCCACACTGTTTTGGTGCCTGTAGCTTCTCAGCAGAGTGTGACGTCAGGGAGGGAGATGCCTCCAGCCCGTTCTCTTTTTTCAGGGTTTCTTTGGCTATTTGGGGTCCTTTGTGGTTCCCCACAGATATTAGGAGGATTAGCTCCATTTTGGGGGAAAATACCATGGAATTTTGGGAGGGATTGCATTCACTGTGTCCACTGCTTTGGGTAGCATGGATATTTTAACAATATTAATTGTTCCATTCCATGAGAACAGGATATCTTTCCATTTATTGGTGTGTTTTGCAATGTCTTCATCAATGTCTTAAAGTTTTCAGTGTGCAGGTCTTTCACCTCCTTGGCTGACTTTATTCCCAGGTATTTTGTTCTTTTGGATGCAGTTGTAAATAGGGTTGCTTTCTTTCTCTTTCTGATGGTTCGTTATTAGTGTTTAGAAAGGCAACTGATTTCTGTGTATTGATTTTGCAACTTTACTGAATTGATTTATTAGTTCTAATAGTTTTTTTGTGGAATGAAGTGGAAAATTGGAATTCAAAAATCCCACTGTTTCTGCCATATCCAGGTCGTCCACAACACGGAGGACAGCGGCTCCTAATATAACCTTCCCACAGTGCCTCTAAATGACATGTGGACTTTGGGTGAACTGGATCTGGGTAAGGCTTGGCTTCTATATGGAAGTTTGATGTTTTCTCTGCTTTTCTGGCATGCTGTTGACATACATGATGTTTTGAAAAGTAATTGACTTTCCAGTAATTTCAAACATACAACTTTACATACATAAAAACAAGTCTTGTACCTTGATTAAATATACTCCTAAATATTGATGTTGACATTATTAAAAATGGAATTGTTCTCATAAATTCTTTTTCAGATTATTTTTTGCCAGCGTATGCATATAAGATAGATTTTCATGAATTGATGTTTTGTTCTGTAACTTTGCTTATTAATTAGTTGATTAGCTCAAATAATTTCTTTGCTGATTATAGGTAGTTTTATATATAAGATGATGTGACCTATGTTCTGTGAAGAGACACGGTTTTAATTTTTCCATTCACCCATGGCTGCCTTTTCTTTCTTTCCTCAAGATTCTGGGTAGAACTTCCAGTACACTATTGAGTAACGGTGATGAAGGCCAGCTTCCTGGCCCTGTTCCTGATTTCAGGAGTAAATCTTTCAGTCTTTAACGTTGAGCATGATGTTTGCTGTGGCTTTTTGTACTACTCTTTTCCATATTGAACACATTTCCTTTTATTCCTGCTTTCTTGAGTGTTTGTCATGAAATAACACTGGATTTTCATTGTAGATTTTTTGCATTAATTGATATGATTATGTGTTTTTACTTCACACCATTATTGTGGTTGAATACATTGCTTACTTTTCATATGTTGAGCAACCTGAAATTCCTGGTGTAGAGATACTTGCTTATGGCATTATCCATTTAAAGTTCTGTTGGTTTCATGTTGCTATTATTGTGTGATAGATTTTTACATTCCTATTTATAAGTTGTACTGGGGTAGTTTTCTTGTTTTTTTCCTTTATTTTTAAAATCTTTTTTAAAATAGTGGTTTTCTTTCATTTTAATTATTTATTTACTTTGGCCACATCCCATGGCTTGTGGGATCTTAGTTCCCCAGTCAGGGATCGAACCCGAGCCCTTGGCAGTGAAAGCACAGAGTCCTAACCACTGGGCCACCAGAGTATTCCCCGGTTTTCTTTTTCAAGATGTATTTGTATAATCTGATTAGACTTGGCTTGGTGTAAGTGGTTTGGAGGGTTAGCATTAGGGCTGGGGCTGGTGTGAGGGTTGGGGCTGTGTATGGTTTATGGTTGCTGTTATGGTTTAAGTTTTATGGTTAATGAGTTATTTATGGGTATGGTTAATGACTATATTTTATGGTTTGGTTATGGTTATGGTTTTGCTTATTGGTTTTAAGGTTTATGGTTTTGGTCTCAGGGTGTTAGGGTTCTGTGTTAGAGTGGGTGTTAGGGTATGGGTTAGAATTGGGGTACAGGTAGGATACGGGTAGAGCATGGGTTAGGGTAAGGTACAGGTTTAGGGTACGGGTTAGGCTAAGGTTAGGTCAGGGCTTAGGGTCAGGATCAGAGTTTAGGGTTAGGGTCCATGTCAGGATTAGCGTCAAGGTTGAGCGAGGCCGTTGTTTTCTGCTCCTCCAGTGCTGGATTCTCATTGATAGATGAATGAAATGTCTGCTCTGCTCACCCACTGTTTCAAATTGAGCTCAGCCTTAGTCAAGGGTTCTTAGGGCCTCAGAGGTCATGCAGGGTTTCCCTCCACCCTCCCTCCTGGGAAGGGTGATGCAGGCCCCACTCTGTCTGGGCAGCCCCAGGTCCAGCATGGCCCTGACATGCAGGATACTAACTAGACGTGATGTAAGACTTGGTGCCTCAGTCTGCCAGCCCCCAGGTGCTGCCTTTTTTTTTTTTCTTAATTAATTAATTAATTAATTTTGGGCTGTGTTGGGTCTGCATTGCTGCCCGGAGGCTTTCTCTAGTTGCGGCGAGTGGGGGCTTCTCATTGCGGTGGCTTCTCTTGTTGCAGAGCACAGGCTCTAAGCGCGTGGGCTTCAGCAGTCGGGGCTCGCGGGTTCTAGAGCGCAGGCTCAGTAGTTGTGGTGCACGGGCTTAGTTGCTCCACAGCATGTGGGATCTTCCCGGACCAGGGCTCAAACCCGTGTCCCCTGCATTGGCAGGTGGATTCTTAACCACCGCGCCACCAGGGAAGTCTGGTGTTGCGTTCGTGAGGGCTGGTGGGGCCCTCTTGGGACTGGACGGATCCTTTGTTCCATCTGCATGGGTGTCCAAGCAGGTCTCAGGACAGCCCTTGGCCTCTGAGCATCCAGGCAGGCACCCACGTTCCTCCAGCTCAGGTTAGCCTTGGCCCCTCCAGCCCCCGTGGCCAATTACTGAGCTGATTGTGTCTTTACTCTTTCAAATTAAATCGCTCTCTCCAGGTGGGCGAGAAGTTTACTTGTGAACTTGGTTAGGGTTAGGGGTTAGGGGTTAAGGGTTAGGGGTTAGGGTCAGGGTTAGGGCTAGGGCTAGGGCTAGGGGTTAGGGTTAGGCTTAGGGTTGGGTTAGGGTTAGGGGTTAGGGTTAGGGTTTAGGTTTAGGGTTAGGGTTAGTGTTGGGTTAGGGTTAGGGTTAAGGTAGGGTTAGGGTTTAGGTTTAGGGTGTCCAGCCTTACGTCCCATTCATCTGTGAGTGTAGATGTGGTCAGTCCAGTTGCCTCACAGCCCCTGTTTGAATTTTGTAAGAATTCCTCTCTCTCTCACTGTCCTTCTCTTTTTATAATTAATTTTTGTAATGGGGTGTAGCTGATTTGCAATGTTGTGTTTCTTGGTGCTGTACATCCACCTGAGTCACTTACAGAGAGACATCAATAAATTCTTTTCTAGTTTCTAGTAGTCAGATATATGTTTTTTCTGTGAATAGAGTGTGCTGAATCCAGTTCCTTGAACCATGAGTATGTCTTGGCGATTACATTATTGGCGTATGGAACGGTATCTGTGCCAATTTCAACCTCCTGGTTTATGCATCACCGCACCACACTTTTCCCCTTAAGCAGCCGTAAGTGTGTTTTGTAAATGTGTGATGGTGTTCTGTTTGTAATTCAGTTCACGGTTGGCGATTTTTAGATTCCCTTTATAAGTGATATCTTATGATAAGTTTCTCTTGCTGTCTAACTTATTTCACTCTCAATGACCATACATAAGTCCCCCGGAGTCGCTGCAACTGGCCTCATTTCATTGATTTCAGGGCTGAGTAATATTCCGTTGTGCTTAAGTATCAAATTTTCTTTCACCGTTTTTTCCTTCCAAGGACTATGAAGTTGTACCCAAGTCGAGGCTGTTGTAAACATAGCAGCAGTAAACGGGGTGCCTGCGTCCTGTGGATTTTTGGATTTTCCAACATATAGGCCCATGAGTGGAAGCGCCCTATGCTTTGTAGCTCTGTTTTTTAGATGTTTTAGGAAACACAGCACACTTCTCCAGAGTGGCCGTTGGCAATTTACCTTCCCCCCTTCAGCGTAACGAGGCTCCCTTTTCTCCTCTCCTTGTCCTGCATATCTGGTTTTTACCCTTTGTGAGGATGGTCCTTTTTTCTGATTCGAAGTGATACCTCTTTGTAGTGTTGATTTGCATTGCCCGCTTCTTTGGTTGGCCAAAAAGGGCGTATGCGTTTTTCCTGAATATATTCTGGAAGTTAAATTTGAGAGACAGCTTTTCTTTTTAATTGATTAATTAATTAATTTATTTTTGGCTGTGTTGGGTCTTCGTTTCTGTGCGAAGGCTTTCTCTAGTTGTGGCAAGCGGGGGCCACTCTTCATCGCGGTGGGCGGGCCTCTCACTATCGCGGCCTCTCTTGTTGCGGAGCACAGGCTCCAGACGCGCAGGCTCAGTAGTTGTGGCTCACGGGCCTAGTTGCTCCACGGCATGTGGGATCTTCCCAGACCAGGGCTCGAACCCGTGTCCCCTGCATTAGCAGGCAGATTCTCAACCACTGCGCCACCAGGGAAGCCCCTTGAATAGTTTTGTATTTAAAGTTTGTCTGTGGGGACTTCCCTGGTGACGCAGTGGTTAAGAGTCCGCCTGCCAATGCAGGGGACACGGGCTCGAGCCCTGGTCCGGGAAGATCCCACATGCCGCAGAGCAACCAAGCCTGCACGGCACAACTACTGAAGCCTGCGCGCCTAGAGCCCGTGCTCGCCCACAAGAGAAGCCCCCGCAATGAGAAGCCCGTGCACCGCAACGAAGAGTAGCCCCGCTCGACGCAACTAGAGAAAGCCCACATGCAGCAACGAAGACCCAACGCAGCCAAACATAAATTATAAACTAAAATAAAATTTGCCTCTGAATGACTTTGAGTGAATTTGGTATAAGTTGTAAAGTTTGCATCTACATTCACTTCATTCCAAATGGTTTCCAATTAATTGTTCCTTAACTACTTTTAGAAAACTTTTGGGATAGAGACTCCATTTTAGTTTGAATTTCCAGTTGAATGGATTCAGCAGTCCTGTCAGTAGGGCACGCTGCCTCCAGTGACCTGTGAGGGAGGCGCGGCCTGCACTTCCTGCACTGACCACGGGGTGGCGCCGAGTTCGCCTCTCTGACCCACAGCGCATGCTCGTTCCATGGAACTCGATTGTGAGGGCAGCTGAGAGGAGTTGAGCCGCCTCAGGCGCGGGGGCGGGGGCGGGGGCCTTCGGGTAGGACGCCCGGCTCAGCGTCTCTGCTGAGAGGAGCTCGGTCTCCGTCTCCTTAGGACTCGCTGGGGTTTCGGCTTCAGGACAAAGTGGGGCTGCGTCCACGCTGACTAGGGAACTAGGTTTCCTGAGGACCCAGGTGATGCCTGAGGAAAAGGTGAAGAGACGGTGAGGAAAAGTGGGGAGAAGCTTCCTGTGGGCGACTGACCGTTGAGGGGGTCCGTCTTCGTGTGAGCGAGGGAGGGCTTGGCGTGGAAAGCTGGGTGTTTGGTCAGGTTTGTGTGCAGGGTAGCCAGCGTGAGTTATGGGGCGTCCAGTTTTCCCAGCACCATTTATCGTGGGGAGTGTCGTGCTCCTTGGTGTGTCCTTGGTCCCTGTGTCATAAATTCACCGACCCCGTCTGTGTGGGTTGAATTCTGGTCTCTCTGTCCTGTTCCTCTGGTCCCTGTGCCCGTTTTGAGCCAGTTCCACACTGTTTTGGTGCCTGTAGCTTCTCAGCAGAGTGTGACGTCAGGGAGGGAGATGCCTCCAGCCCGTTCTCTTTTTTCAGGGTTTCTTTGGCTATTTGGGGTCCTTTGTGGTTCCCCACAGATATTAGGAGGATTAGCTCCATTTTGGGGGAAAATACCATGGAATTTTGGGAGGGATTGCATTCACTGTGTCCACTGCTTTGGGTAGCATGGATATTTTAACAATATTAATTGTTCCATTCCATGAGAACAGGATATCTTTCCATTTATTGGTGTGTTTTGCAATGTCTTCATCAATGTCTTAAAGTTTTCAGTGTGCAGGTCTTTCACCTCCTTGGCTGACTTTATTCCCAGGTATTTTGTTCTTTTGGATGCAGTTGTAAATAGGGTTGCTTTCTTTCTCTTTCTGATGGTTCGTTATTAGTGTTTAGAAAGGCAACTGATTTCTGTGTATTGATTTTGCAACTTTACTGAATTGATTTATTAGTTCTAATAGTTTTTTTGTGGAATGAAGTGGAAAATTGGAATTCAAAAATCCCACTGTTTCTGCCATATCCAGGTCGTCCACAACACGGAGGACAGCGGCTCCTAATATAACCTTCCCACAGTGCCTCTAAATGACATGTGGACTTTGGGTGAACTGGATCTGGGTAAGGCTTGGCTTCTATATGGAAGTTTGATGTTTTCTCTGCTTTTCTGGCATGCTGTTGACATACATGATGTTTTGAAAAGTAATTGACTTTCCAGTAATTTCAAACATACAACTTTACATACATAAAAACAAGTCTTGTACCTTGATTAAATATACTCCTAAATATTGATGTTGACATTATTAAAAATGGAATTGTTCTCATAAATTCTTTTTCAGATTATTTTTTGCCAGCGTATGCATATAAGATAGATTTTCATGAATTGATGTTTTGTTCTGTAACTTTGCTTATTAATTAGTTGATTAGCTCAAATAATTTCTTTGCTGATTATAGGTAGTTTTATATATAAGATGATGTGACCTATGTTCTGTGAAGAGACACGGTTTTAATTTTTCCATTCACCCATGGCTGCCTTTTCTTTCTTTCCTCAAGATTCTGGGTAGAACTTCCAGTACACTATTGAGTAACGGTGATGAAGGCCAGCTTCCTGGCCCTGTTCCTGATTTCAGGAGTAAATCTTTCAGTCTTTAACGTTGAGCATGATGTTTGCTGTGGCTTTTTGTACTACTCTTTTCCATATTGAACACATTTCCTTTTATTCCTGCTTTCTTGAGTGTTTGTCATGAAATAACACTGGATTTTCATTGTAGATTTTTTGCATTAATTGATATGATTATGTGTTTTTACTTCACACCATTATTGTGGTTGAATACATTGCTTACTTTTCATATGTTGAGCAACCTGAAATTCCTGGTGTAGAGATACTTGCTTATGGCATTATCCATTTAAAGTTCTGTTGGTTTCATGTTGCTATTATTGTGTGATAGATTTTTACATTCCTATTTATAAGTTGTACTGGGGTAGTTTTCTTGTTTTTTTCCTTTATTTTTAAAATCTTTTTTAAAATAGTGGTTTTCTTTCATTTTAATTATTTATTTACTTTGGCCACATCCCATGGCTTGTGGGATCTTAGTTCCCCAGTCAGGGATCGAACCCGAGCCCTTGGCAGTGAAAGCACAGAGTCCTAACCACTGGGCCACCAGAGTATTCCCCGGTTTTCTTTTTCAAGATGTATTTGTATAATCTGATTAGGCTTGGCTTGGTGTAAGTGGTTTGGAGGGTTAGCATTAGGGCTGGGGCTGGTGTGAGGGTTGGGGCTGTGTATGGTTTATGGTTGCTGTTATGGTTTAAGTTTTATGGTTAATGAGTTATTTATGGGTATGGTTAATGACTATATTTTATGGTTTGGTTATGGTTATGGTTTTGCTTATTGGTTTTAAGGTTTATGGTTTTGGTCTCAGGGTGTTAGGGTTCTGTGTTAGAGTGGGTGTTAGGGTATGGGTTAGAATTGGGGTACAGGTAGGATACGGGTAGAGCATGGGTTAGGGTAAGGTACAGGTTTAGGGTACGGGTTAGGCTAAGGTTAGGTCAGGGCTTAGGGTCAGGATCAGAGTTTAGGGTTAGGGTCCATGTCAGGATTAGCGTCAAGGTTGAGCGAGGCCGTTGTTTTCTGCTCCTCCAGTGCTGGATTCTCATTGATAGATGAATGAAATGTCTGCTCTGCTCACCCACTGTTTCAAATTGAGCTCAGCCTTAGTCAAGGGTTCTTAGGGCCTCAGAGGTCATGCAGGGTTTCCCTCCACCCTCCCTCCTGGGAAGGGTGATGCAGGCCCCACTCTGTCTGGGCAGCCCCAGGTCCAGCATGGCCCTGACATGCAGGATACTAACTAGACGTGATGTAAGACTTGGTGCCTCAGTCTGCCAGCCCCCAGGTGCTGCCTTTTTTTTTTTCTTAATTAATTAATTAATTAATTAATTTTGGGCTGTGTTCGGTCTGCATTGCTGCCCGGAGGCTTTCTCTAGTTGCGGCGAGTGGGGGCTTCTCATTGCGGTGGTTTCTCTTGTTGCAGAGCACAGGCTCTAAGCACGTGGGCTTCAGCAGTCGGGGCTCGCGGGTTCTAGAGCGCAGGCTCAGTAGTTGTGGTGCACGGGCTTAGTTGCTCCACAGCATGTGGGATCTTCCCGGACCAGGGCTCAAACCCGTGTCCCCTGCATTGGCAGGTGGATTCTTAACCACCGCGCCACCAGGGAAGTCTGGTGTTGCGTTCGTGAGGGCTGGTGGGGCCCTCTTGGGACTGGATGGATCCTTTGTTCCATCTGCACGGGTGTCCAAGCAGGTCTCAGGACAGCCCTTGGCCTCTGAGCATCCAGGCAGGCACCCACGTTCCTCCAGCTCAGGTTAGCCTTGGCCCCTCCAGCCCCCGTGGCCAATTACTGAGCTGATTGTGTCTTTACTCTTTCAAATTAAATCGCTCTCTCCAGGTGGGCGAGAAGTTTACTTGTGAACTTGGTTAGGGTTAGGGGTTAGGGGTTAAGGGTTAGGGGTTAGGGTCAGGGTTAGGGCTAGGGCTAGGGCTAGGGGTTAGGGTTAGGCTTAGGGTTGGGTTAGGGTTAGGGGTTAGGGTTAGGGTTTAGGTTTAGGGTTAGGGTTAGTGTTGGGTTAGGGTTAGGGTTAAGGTAGGGTTAGGGTTTAGGTTTAGGGTGTCCAGCCTTACGTCCCATTCATCTGTGAGTGTAGATGTGGTCAGTCCAGTTGCCTCACAGCCCCTGTTTGAATTTTGTAAGAATTCCTCTCTCTCTCACTGTCCTTCTCTTTTTATAATTAATTTTTGTAATGGGGTGTAGCTGATTTGCAATGTTGTGTTTCTTGGTGCTGTACATCCACCTGAGTCACTTACAGAGAGACATCAATAAATTCTTTTCTAGTTTCTAGTAGTCAGATATATGTTTTTTCTGTGAATAGAGTGTGCTGAATCCAGTTCCTTGAACCATGAGTATGTCTTGGCGATTACATTATTGGCGTATGGAACGGTATCTGTGCCAATTTCAACCTCCTGGTTTATGCATCACCGCACCACACTTTTCCCCTTAAGCAGCCGTAAGTGTGTTTTGTAAATGTGTGATGGTGTTCTGTTTGTAATTCAGTTCACGGTTGGCGATTTTTAGATTCCCTTTATAAGTGATATCTTATGATAAGTTTCTCTTGCTGTCTAACTTATTTCACTCTCAATGACCATACATAAGTCCCCCGGAGTCGCTGCAACTGGCCTCATTTCATTGATTTCAGGGCTGAGTAATATTCCGTTGTGCTTAAGTATCAAATTTTCTTTCACCGTTTTTTCCTTCCAAGGACTATGAAGTTGTACCCAAGTCGAGGCTGTTGTAAACATAGCAGCAGTAAACGGGGTGCCTGCATCCTGTGGATTTTTGGATTTTCCAATATATAGGCCCATGAGTGGAAGTGCCCTATGCTTTGTAGCTCTGTTTTTTAGATGTTTTAGGAAACACAGCACACTTCTCCAGAGTGGCCGTTGGCAATTTACCTTCCCCCCTTCAGCGTAACGAGGCTCCCTTTTCTCCTCTCCTTGTCCTGCATATCTGGTTTTTACCCTTTGTGAGGATGGTCCTTTTTTCTGATTCGAAGTGATACCTCTTTGTAGTGTTGATTTGCATTGCCCGCTTCTTTGGTTGGCCAAAAAGGGCGTATGCGTTTTTCCTGAATATATTCTGGAAGTTAAATTTGAGAGACAGCTTTTCTTTTTAATTGATTAATTAATTAATTTATTTTTGGCTGTGTTGGGTCTTCGTTTCTGTGCGAAGGCTTTCTCTAGTTGTGGCAAGCGGGGGCCACTCTTCATCGCGGTGGGCGGGCCTCTCACTATCGCGGCCTCTCTTGTTGCGGAGCACAGGCTCCAGACGCGCAGGCTCAGTAGTTGTGGCTCACGGGCCTAGTTGCTCCACGGCATGTGGGATCTTCCCAGACCAGGGCTCGAACCCGTGTCCCCTGCATTAGCAGGCAGATTCTCAACCACTGCGCCACCAGGGAAGCCCCTTGAATAGTTTTGTATTTAAAGTTTGTCTGTGGGGACTTCCCTGGTGACGCAGTGGTTAAGAGTCCGCCTGCCAATGCAGGGGACACGGGCTCGAGCCCTGGTCCGGGAAGATCCCACATGCCGCAGAGCAACCAAGCCTGCACGGCACAACTACTGAAGCCTGCGCGCCTAGAGCCCGTGCTCGCCCACAAGAGAAGCCCCCGCAATGAGAAGCCCGTGCACCGCAACGAAGAGTAGCCCCGCTCGACGCAACTAGAGAAAGCCCACATGCAGCAACGAAGACCCAACGCAGCCAAACATAAATTATAAACTAAAATAAAATTTGCCTCTGAATGACTTTGAGTGAATTTGGTATAAGTTGTAAAGTTTGCATCTACATTCACTTCATTCCAAATGGTTTCCAATTAATTGTTCCTTAACTACTTTTAGAAAACTTTTGGGATAGAGACTCCATTTTAGTTTGAATTTCCAGTTGAATGGATTCAGCAGTCCTGTCAGTAGGGCACGCTGCCTCCAGTGACCTGTGAGGGAGGCGCGGCCTGCACTTCCTGCACTGACCACGGGGTGGCGCCGAGTTCGCCTCTCTGACCCACAGCGCATGCTCGTTCCATGGAACTCGATTGTGAGGGCAGCTGAGAGGAGTTGAGCCGCCTCAGGCGCGGGGGCGGGGGCGGGGGCCTTCGGGTAGGACGCCCGGCTCAGCGTCTCTGCTGAGAGGAGCTCGGTCTCCGTCTCCTTAGGACTCGCTGGGGTTTCGGCTTCAGGACAAAGTGGGGCTGCGTCCACGCTGACTAGGGAACTAGGTTTCCTGAGGACCCAGGTGATGCCTGAGGAAAAGGTGAAGAGACGGTGAGGAAAAGTGGGGAGAAGCTTCCTGTGGGCGACTGACCGTTGAGGGGGTCCGTCTTCGTGTGAGCGAGGGAGGGCTTGGCGTGGAAAGCTGGGTGTTTGGTCAGGTTTGTGTGCAGGGTAGCCAGCGTGAGTTATGGGGCGTCCAGTTTTCCCAGCACCATTTATCGTGGGGAGTGTCGTGCTCCTTGGTGTGTCCTTGGTCCCTGTGTCATAAATTCACCGACCCCGTCTGTGTGGGTTGAATTCTGGTCTCTCTGTCCTGTTCCTCTGGTCCCTGTGCCCGTTTTGAGCCAGTTCCACACTGTTTTGGTGCCTGTAGCTTCTCAGCAGAGTGTGACGTCAGGGAGGGAGATGCCTCCAGCCCGTTCTCTTTTTTCAGGGTTTCTTTGGCTATTTGGGGTCCTTTGTGGTTCCCCACAGATATTAGGAGGATTAGCTCCATTTTGGGGGAAAATACCATGGAATTTTGGGAGGGATTGCATTCACTGTGTCCACTGCTTTGGGTAGCATGGATATTTTAACAATATTAATTGTTCCATTCCATGAGAACAGGATATCTTTCCATTTATTGGTGTGTTTTGCAATGTCTTCATCAATGTCTTAAAGTTTTCAGTGTGCAGGTCTTTCACCTCCTTGGCTGACTTTATTCCCAGGTATTTTGTTCTTTTGGATGCAGTTGTAAATAGGGTTGCTTTCTTTCTCTTTCTGATGGTTCGTTATTAGTGTTTAGAAAGGCAACTGATTTCTGTGTATTGATTTTGCAACTTTACTGAATTGATTTATTAGTTCTAATAGTTTTTTTGTGGAATGAAGTGGAAAATTGGAATTCAAAAATCCCACTGTTTCTGCCATATCCAGGTCGTCCACAACACGGAGGACAGCGGCTCCTAATATAACCTTCCCACAGTGCCTCTAAATGACATGTGGACTTTGGGTGAACTGGATCTGGGTAAGGCTTGGCTTCTATATGGAAGTTTGATGTTTTCTCTGCTTTTCTGGCATGCTGTTGACATACATGATGTTTTGAAAAGTAATTGACTTTCCAGTAATTTCAAACATACAACTTTACATACATAAAAACAAGTCTTGTACCTTGATTAAATATACTCCTAAATATTGATGTTGACATTATTAAAAATGGAATTGTTCTCATAAATTCTTTTTCAGATTATTTTTTGCCAGCGTATGCATATAAGATAGATTTTCATGAATTGATGTTTTGTTCTGTAACTTTGCTTATTAATTAGTTGATTAGCTCAAATAATTTCTTTGCTGATTATAGGTAGTTTTATATATAAGATGATGTGACCTATGTTCTGTGAAGAGACACGGTTTTAATTTTTCCATTCACCCATGGCTGCCTTTTCTTTCTTTCCTCAAGATTCTGGGTAGAACTTCCAGTACACTATTGAGTAACGGTGATGAAGGCCAGCTTCCTGGCCCTGTTCCTGATTTCAGGAGTAAATCTTTCAGTCTTTAACGTTGAGCATGATGTTTGCTGTGGCTTTTTGTACTACTCTTTTCCATATTGAACACATTTCCTTTTATTCCTGCTTTCTTGAGTGTTTGTCATGAAATAACACTGGATTTTCATTGTAGATTTTTTGCATTAATTGATATGATTATGTGTTTTTACTTCACACCATTATTGTGGTTGAATACATTGCTTACTTTTCATATGTTGAGCAACCTGAAATTCCTGGTGTAGAGATACTTGCTTATGGCATTATCCATTTAAAGTTCTGTTGGTTTCATGTTGCTATTATTGTGTGATAGATTTTTACATTCCTATTTATAAGTTGTACTGGGGTAGTTTTCTTGTTTTTTTCCTTTATTTTTAAAATCTTTTTTAAAATAGTGGTTTTCTTTCATTTTAATTATTTATTTACTTTGGCCACATCCCATGGCTTGTGGGATCTTAGTTCCCCAGTCAGGGATCGAACCCGAGCCCTTGGCAGTGAAAGCACAGAGTCCTAACCACTGGGCCACCAGAGTATTCCCCGGTTTTCTTTTTCAAGATGTATTTGTATAATCTGATTAGGCTTGGCTTGGTGTAAGTGGTTTGGAGGGTTAGCATTAGGGCTGGGGCTGGTGTGAGGGTTGGGGCTGTGTATGGTTTATGGTTGCTGTTATGGTTTAAGTTTTATGGTTAATGAGTTATTTATGGGTATGGTTAATGACTATATTTTATGGTTTGGTTATGGTTATGGTTTTGCTTATTGGTTTTAAGGTTTATGGTTTTGGTCTCAGGGTGTTAGGGTTCTGTGTTAGAGTGGGTGTTAGGGTATGGGTTAGAATTGGGGTACAGGTAGGATACGGGTAGAGCATGGGTTAGGGTAAGGTACAGGTTTAGGGTACGGGTTAGGCTAAGGTTAGGTCAGGGCTTAGGGTCAGGATCAGAGTTTAGGGTTAGGGTCCATGTCAGGATTAGCGTCAAGGTTGAGCGAGGCCGTTGTTTTCTGCTCCTCCAGTGCTGGATTCTCATTGATAGATGAATGAAATGTCTGCTCTGCTCACCCACTGTTTCAAATTGAGCTCAGCCTTAGTCAAGGGTTCTTAGGGCCTCAGAGGTCATGCAGGGTTTCCCTCCACCCTCCCTCCTGGGAAGGGTGATGCAGGCCCCACTCTGTCTGGGCAGCCCCAGGTCCAGCATGGCCCTGACATGCAGGATACTAACTAGACGTGATGTAAGACTTGGTGCCTCAGTCTGCCAGCCCCCAGGTGCTGCCTTTTTTTTTTTCTTAATTAATTAATTAATTAATTAATTTTGGGCTGTGTTCGGTCTGCATTGCTGCCCGGAGGCTTTCTCTAGTTGCGGCGAGTGGGGGCTTCTCATTGCGGTGGTTTCTCTTGTTGCAGAGCACAGGCTCTAAGCACGTGGGCTTCAGCAGTCGGGGCTCGCGGGTTCTAGAGCGCAGGCTCAGTAGTTGTGGTGCACGGGCTTAGTTGCTCCACAGCATGTGGGATCTTCCCGGACCAGGGCTCAAACCCGTGTCCCCTGCATTGGCAGGTGGATTCTTAACCACCGCGCCACCAGGGAAGTCTGGTGTTGCGTTCGTGAGGGCTGGTGGGGCCCTCTTGGGACTGGATGGATCCTTTGTTCCATCTGCACGGGTGTCCAAGCAGGTCTCAGGACAGCCCTTGGCCTCTGAGCATCCAGGCAGGCACCCACGTTCCTCCAGCTCAGGTTAGCCTTGGCCCCTCCAGCCCCCGTGGCCAATTACTGAGCTGATTGTGTCTTTACTCTTTCAAATTAAATCGCTCTCTCCAGGTGGGCGAGAAGTTTACTTGTGAACTTGGTTAGGGTTAGGGGTTAGGGGTTAAGGGTTAGGGGTTAGGGTCAGGGTTAGGGCTAGGGCTAGGGCTAGGGGTTAGGGTTAGGCTTAGGGTTGGGTTAGGGTTAGGGGTTAGGGTTAGGGTTTAGGTTTAGGGTTAGGGTTAGTGTTGGGTTAGGGTTAGGGTTAAGGTAGGGTTAGGGTTTAGGTTTAGGGTGTCCAGCCTTACGTCCCATTCATCTGTGAGTGTAGATGTGGTCAGTCCAGTTGCCTCACAGCCCCTGTTTGAATTTTGTAAGAATTCCTCTCTCTCTCACTGTCCTTCTCTTTTTATAATTAATTTTTGTAATGGGGTGTAGCTGATTTGCAATGTTGTGTTTCTTGGTGCTGTACATCCACCTGAGTCACTTACAGAGAGACATCAATAAATTCTTTTCTAGTTTCTAGTAGTCAGATATATGTTTTTTCTGTGAATAGAGTGTGCTGAATCCAGTTCCTTGAACCATGAGTATGTCTTGGCGATTACATTATTGGCGTATGGAACGGTATCTGTGCCAATTTCAACCTCCTGGTTTATGCATCACCGCACCACACTTTTCCCCTTAAGCAGCCGTAAGTGTGTTTTGTAAATGTGTGATGGTGTTCTGTTTGTAATTCAGTTCACGGTTGGCGATTTTTAGATTCCCTTTATAAGTGATATCTTATGATAAGTTTCTCTTGCTGTCTAACTTATTTCACTCTCAATGACCATACATAAGTCCCCCGGAGTCGCTGCAACTGGCCTCATTTCATTGATTTCAGGGCTGAGTAATATTCCGTTGTGCTTAAGTATCAAATTTTCTTTCACCGTTTTTTCCTTCCAAGGACTATGAAGTTGTACCCAAGTCGAGGCTGTTGTAAACATAGCAGCAGTAAACGGGGTGCCTGCATCCTGTGGATTTTTGGATTTTCCAATATATAGGCCCATGAGTGGAAGTGCCCTATGCTTTGTAGCTCTGTTTTTTAGATGTTTTAGGAAACACAGCACACTTCTCCAGAGTGGCCGTTGGCAATTTACCTTCCCCCCTTCAGCGTAACGAGGCTCCCTTTTCTCCTCTCCTTGTCCTGCATATCTGGTTTTTACCCTTTGTGAGGATGGTCCTTTTTTCTGATTCGAAGTGATACCTCTTTGTAGTGTTGATTTGCATTGCCCGCTTCTTTGGTTGGCCAAAAAGGGCGTATGCGTTTTTCCTGAATATATTCTGGAAGTTAAATTTGAGAGACAGCTTTTCTTTTTAATTGATTAATTAATTAATTTATTTTTGGCTGTGTTGGGTCTTCGTTTCTGTGCGAAGGCTTTCTCTAGTTGTGGCAAGCGGGGGCCACTCTTCATCGCGGTGGGCGGGCCTCTCACTATCGCGGCCTCTCTTGTTGCGGAGCACAGGCTCCAGACGCGCAGGCTCAGTAGTTGTGGCTCACGGGCCTAGTTGCTCCACGGCATGTGGGATCTTCCCAGACCAGGGCTCGAACCCGTGTCCCCTGCATTAGCAGGCAGATTCTCAACCACTGCGCCACCAGGGAAGCCCCTTGAATAGTTTTGTATTTAAAGTTTGTCTGTGGGGACTTCCCTGGTGACGCAGTGGTTAAGAGTCCGCCTGCCAATGCAGGGGACACGGGCTCGAGCCCTGGTCCGGGAAGATCCCACATGCCGCAGAGCAACCAAGCCTGCACGGCACAACTACTGAAGCCTGCGCGCCTAGAGCCCGTGCTCGCCCACAAGAGAAGCCCCCGCAATGAGAAGCCCGTGCACCGCAACGAAGAGTAGCCCCGCTCGACGCAACTAGAGAAAGCCCACATGCAGCAACGAAGACCCAACGCAGCCAAACATAAATTATAAACTAAAATAAAATTTGCCTCTGAATGACTTTGAGTGAATTTGGTATAAGTTGTAAAGTTTGCATCTACATTCACTTCATTCCAAATGGTTTCCAATTAATTGTTCCTTAACTACTTTTAGAAAACTTTTGGGATAGAGACTCCATTTTAGTTTGAATTTCCAGTTGAATGGATTCAGCAGTCCTGTCAGTAGGGCACGCTGCCTCCAGTGACCTGTGAGGGAGGCGCGGCCTGCACTTCCTGCACTGACCACGGGGTGGCGCCGAGTTCGCCTCTCTGACCCACAGCGCATGCTCGTTCCATGGAACTCGATTGTGAGGGCAGCTGAGAGGAGTTGAGCCGCCTCAGGCGCGGGGGCGGGGGCGGGGGCCTTCGGGTAGGACGCCCGGCTCAGCGTCTCTGCTGAGAGGAGCTCGGTCTCCGTCTCCTTAGGACTCGCTGGGGTTTCGGCTTCAGGACAAAGTGGGGCTGCGTCCACGCTGACTAGGGAACTAGGTTTCCTGAGGACCCAGGTGATGCCTGAGGAAAAGGTGAAGAGACGGTGAGGAAAAGTGGGGAGAAGCTTCCTGTGGGCGACTGACCGTTGAGGGGGTCCGTCTTCGTGTGAGCGAGGGAGGGCTTGGCGTGGAAAGCTGGGTGTTTGGTCAGGTTTGTGTGCAGGGTAGCCAGCGTGAGTTATGGGGCGTCCAGTTTTCCCAGCACCATTTATCGTGGGGAGTGTCGTGCTCCTTGGTGTGTCCTTGGTCCCTGTGTCATAAATTCACCGACCCCGTCTGTGTGGGTTGAATTCTGGTCTCTCTGTCCTGTTCCTCTGGTCCCTGTGCCCGTTTTGAGCCAGTTCCACACTGTTTTGGTGCCTGTAGCTTCTCAGCAGAGTGTGACGTCAGGGAGGGAGATGCCTCCAGCCCGTTCTCTTTTTTCAGGGTTTCTTTGGCTATTTGGGGTCCTTTGTGGTTCCCCACAGATATTAGGAGGATTAGCTCCATTTTGGGGGAAAATACCATGGAATTTTGGGAGGGATTGCATTCACTGTGTCCACTGCTTTGGGTAGCATGGATATTTTAACAATATTAATTGTTCCATTCCATGAGAACAGGATATCTTTCCATTTATTGGTGTGTTTTGCAATGTCTTCATCAATGTCTTAAAGTTTTCAGTGTGCAGGTCTTTCACCTCCTTGGCTGACTTTATTCCCAGGTATTTTGTTCTTTTGGATGCAGTTGTAAATAGGGTTGCTTTCTTTCTCTTTCTGATGGTTCGTTATTAGTGTTTAGAAAGGCAACTGATTTCTGTGTATTGATTTTGCAACTTTACTGAATTGATTTATTAGTTCTAATAGTTTTTTTGTGGAATGAAGTGGAAAATTGGAATTCAAAAATCCCACTGTTTCTGCCATATCCAGGTCGTCCACAACACGGAGGACAGCGGCTCCTAATATAACCTTCCCACAGTGCCTCTAAATGACATGTGGACTTTGGGTGAACTGGATCTGGGTAAGGCTTGGCTTCTATATGGAAGTTTGATGTTTTCTCTGCTTTTCTGGCATGCTGTTGACATACATGATGTTTTGAAAAGTAATTGACTTTCCAGTAATTTCAAACATACAACTTTACATACATAAAAACAAGTCTTGTACCTTGATTAAATATACTCCTAAATATTGATGTTGACATTATTAAAAATGGAATTGTTCTCATAAATTCTTTTTCAGATTATTTTTTGCCAGCGTATGCATATAAGATAGATTTTCATGAATTGATGTTTTGTTCTGTAACTTTGCTTATTAATTAGTTGATTAGCTCAAATAATTTCTTTGCTGATTATAGGTAGTTTTATATATAAGATGATGTGACCTATGTTCTGTGAAGAGACACGGTTTTAATTTTTCCATTCACCCATGGCTGCCTTTTCTTTCTTTCCTCAAGATTCTGGGTAGAACTTCCAGTACACTATTGAGTAACGGTGATGAAGGCCAGCTTCCTGGCCCTGTTCCTGATTTCAGGAGTAAATCTTTCAGTCTTTAACGTTGAGCATGATGTTTGCTGTGGCTTTTTGTACTACTCTTTTCCATATTGAACACATTTCCTTTTATTCCTGCTTTCTTGAGTGTTTGTCATGAAATAACACTGGATTTTCATTGTAGATTTTTTGCATTAATTGATATGATTATGTGTTTTTACTTCACACCATTATTGTGGTTGAATACATTGCTTACTTTTCATATGTTGAGCAACCTGAAATTCCTGGTGTAGAGATACTTGCTTATGGCATTATCCATTTAAAGTTCTGTTGGTTTCATGTTGCTATTATTGTGTGATAGATTTTTACATTCCTATTTATAAGTTGTACTGGGGTAGTTTTCTTGTTTTTTTCCTTTATTTTTAAAATCTTTTTTAAAATAGTGGTTTTCTTTCATTTTAATTATTTATTTACTTTGGCCACATCCCATGGCTTGTGGGATCTTAGTTCCCCAGTCAGGGATCGAACCCGAGCCCTTGGCAGTGAAAGCACAGAGTCCTAACCACTGGGCCACCAGAGTATTCCCCGGTTTTCTTTTTCAAGATGTATTTGTATAATCTGATTAGGCTTGGCTTGGTGTAAGTGGTTTGGAGGGTTAGCATTAGGGCTGGGGCTGGTGTGAGGGTTGGGGCTGTGTATGGTTTATGGTTGCTGTTATGGTTTAAGTTTTATGGTTAATGAGTTATTTATGGGTATGGTTAATGACTATATTTTATGGTTTGGTTATGGTTATGGTTTTGCTTATTGGTTTTAAGGTTTATGGTTTTGGTCTCAGGGTGTTAGGGTTCTGTGTTAGAGTGGGTGTTAGGGTATGGGTTAGAATTGGGGTACAGGTAGGATACGGGTAGAGCATGGGTTAGGGTAAGGTACAGGTTTAGGGTACGGGTTAGGCTAAGGTTAGGTCAGGGCTTAGGGTCAGGATCAGAGTTTAGGGTTAGGGTCCATGTCAGGATTAGCGTCAAGGTTGAGCGAGGCCGTTGTTTTCTGCTCCTCCAGTGCTGGATTCTCATTGATAGATGAATGAAATGTCTGCTCTGCTCACCCACTGTTTCAAATTGAGCTCAGCCTTAGTCAAGGGTTCTTAGGGCCTCAGAGGTCATGCAGGGTTTCCCTCCACCCTCCCTCCTGGGAAGGGTGATGCAGGCCCCACTCTGTCTGGGCAGCCCCAGGTCCAGCATGGCCCTGACATGCAGGATACTAACTAGACGTGATGTAAGACTTGGTGCCTCAGTCTGCCAGCCCCCAGGTGCTGCCTTTTTTTTTTTCTTAATTAATTAATTAATTAATTAATTTTGGGCTGTGTTCGGTCTGCATTGCTGCCCGGAGGCTTTCTCTAGTTGCGGCGAGTGGGGGCTTCTCATTGCGGTGGTTTCTCTTGTTGCAGAGCACAGGCTCTAAGCACGTGGGCTTCAGCAGTCGGGGCTCGCGGGTTCTAGAGCGCAGGCTCAGTAGTTGTGGTGCACGGGCTTAGTTGCTCCACAGCATGTGGGATCTTCCCGGACCAGGGCTCAAACCCGTGTCCCCTGCATTGGCAGGTGGATTCTTAACCACCGCGCCACCAGGGAAGTCTGGTGTTGCGTTCGTGAGGGCTGGTGGGGCCCTCTTGGGACTGGATGGATCCTTTGTTCCATCTGCACGGGTGTCCAAGCAGGTCTCAGGACAGCCCTTGGCCTCTGAGCATCCAGGCAGGCACCCACGTTCCTCCAGCTCAGGTTAGCCTTGGCCCCTCCAGCCCCCGTGGCCAATTACTGAGCTGATTGTGTCTTTACTCTTTCAAATTAAATCGCTCTCTCCAGGTGGGCGAGAAGTTTACTTGTGAACTTGGTTAGGGTTAGGGGTTAGGGGTTAAGGGTTAGGGGTTAGGGTCAGGGTTAGGGCTAGGGCTAGGGCTAGGGGTTAGGGTTAGGCTTAGGGTTGGGTTAGGGTTAGGGGTTAGGGTTAGGGTTTAGGTTTAGGGTTAGGGTTAGTGTTGGGTTAGGGTTAGGGTTAAGGTAGGGTTAGGGTTTAGGGTTAGGGTGTCCAGCCTTACGTCCCATTCATCTGTGAGTGTAGATGTGGTCAGTCCAGTTGCCTCACAGCCCCTGTTTGAATTTTGTAAGAATTCCTCTCTCTCTCACTGTCCTTCTCTTTTTATAATTAATTTTTATAATGGGGTGTAGTTGATTTGCAATGTTGTGTTTCTTGGTGCTGTACATCCACCTGAGTCACTTACAGAGAGACATCAATAAATTCTTTTCTAGTTTCTAGTAGTCAGATATATGTTTTTTCTGTGAATAGAGTGTGCTGAGTCCAGTTCCTTGAACCATGAGTATGTCTTGGCGATTACATTATTGGCGTATGGAACGGTATCTGTGCCAATTTCAACCTCCTGGTTTATGCATCACCGCACCACACTTTTCCCCTTAAGCAGCCGTAAGTGTGTTTTGTAAATGTGTGATGGTGTTCTGTTTGTAATTCAGTTCACGGTTGGCGATTTTTAGATTCCCTTTATAAGTGATATCTTATGATAAGTTTCTCTTGCTGTCTAACTTATTTCACTCTCAATGACCATACATAAGTCCCCCGGAGTCGCTGCAACTGGCCTCATTTCATTGATTTCAGGGCTGAGTAATATTCCGTTGTGCTTAAGCATCAAATTTTCTTTCACCGTTTTTTCCTTCCAAGGACTATGAAGTTGTACCCAAGTCGAGGCTGTTGTAAACATAGCAGCAGTAAACGGGGTGCCTGCGTCCTGTGGATTTTTGGATTTTCCAACATATAGGCCCATGAGTGGAAGCGCCCTATGCTTTGTAGCTCTGTTTTTTAGATGTTTTAGGAAACACAGCACACTTCTCCAGAGTGGCCGTTGGCAATTTACCTTCCCCCCTTCAGCGTAACGAGGCTCCCTTTTCTCCTCTCCTTGTCCTGCATATCTGGTTTTTACCCTTTGTGAGGATGGTCCTTTTTTCTGATTTGAAGTGATACCTCTTTGTATTGTTGATTTGCATTGCCCGCTTCTTTGGTTGGCCAAAAAGGGCGTATGCGTTTTTCCTGAATATATTCTGGAAGTTAAATTTGAGAGACAGCTTTTCTTTTTAATTGATTAATTAATTAATTTATTTTTGGCTGTGTTGGGTCTTCGTTTCTGTGCGAAGGCTTTCTCTAGTTGTGGCAAGCGGGGGCCACTCTTCATCGCGGTGGGCGGGCCTCTCACTATCGCGGCCTCTCTTGTTGCGGAGCACAGGCTCCAGACGCGCAGGTTCAGGAGTTGTGGCTCACGGGCCTAGTTGCTCCACGGCATGTGGGATCTTCCCAGACCAGGGCTCGAACCCGTGTCCCCTGCATTAGCAGGCAGATTCTCAACCACTGCGCCACCAGGGAAGCCCCTTGAATAGTTTTGTATTTAAAGTTTGTCTGTGGGGACTTCCCTGGTGACGCAGTGGTTAAGAGTCCGCCTGCCAATGCAGGGGACACGGGCTCGAGCCCTGGTCCGGGAAGATCCCACATGCCGCAGAGCAACCAAGCCTGCACGGCACAACTACTGAAGCCTGCGCGCCTAGAGCCCGTGCTCGCCCACAAGAGAAGCCCCCGCAATGAGAAGCCCGTGCACCGCAATGAAGAGTAGCCCCGCTCGACGCAACTAGAGAAAGCCCACATGCAGCAACGAAGACCCAACGCAGCCAAACATAAATTATAAACTAAAATAAAATTTGCCTCTGAATGACTTTGAGTGAATTTGGTATAAGTTGTAAAGTTTGCATCTACATTCACTTCATTCCAAATGGTTTCCAATTAATTGTTCCTTAACTACTTTTAGAAAACTTTTGGGATAGAGACTCCATTTTAGTTTGAATTTCCAGTTGAATGGATTCAGCAGTCCTGTCAGTAGGGCACGCTGCCTCCAGTGACCTGTGAGGGAGGCGCGGCCTGCACTTCCTGCACTGACCACGGGGTGGCGCCGAGTTCGCCTCTCTGACCCACAGCGCATGCTCGTTCCATGGAACTCGATTGTGAGGGCAGCTGAGAGGAGTTGAGCCGCCTCAGGCGCGGGGGCGGGGGCGGGGGCCTTCGGGTAGGACGCCCGGCTCAGCGTCTCTGCTGAGAGGAGCTCGGTCTCCGTCTCCTTAGGACTCGCTGGGGTTTCGGCTTCAGGACAAAGTGGGGCTGCGTCCACGCTGACTAGGGAACTAGGTTTCCTGAGGACCCAGGTGATGCCTGAGGAAAAGGTGAAGAGACGGTGAGGAAAAGTGGGGAGAAGCGTCCTGTGGGCGACTGACCGTTGAGGGGGTCCGTCTTCGTGTGAGCGAGGGAGGGCTTGGCGTGGAAAGCTGGGTGTTTGGTCAGGTTTGTGTGCAGGGTAGCCAGCGTGAGTTATGGGGCGTCCAGTTTTCCCAGCACCATTTATCGTGGGGAGTGTCGTGCTCCTTGGTGTGTCCTTGGTCCCTGTGTCATAAATTCACCGACCCCGTCCGTGTGGGTTGAATTCTGGTCTCTCTGTCCTGTTCCTCTGGTCCCTGTGCCCGTTTTGAGCCAGTTCCACACTGTTTTGGTGCCTGTAGCTTCTCAGCAGAGTGTGACGTCAGGGAGGGAGATGCCTCCAGCCCGTTCTCTTTTTTCAGGGTTTCTTTGGCTATTTGGGGTCCTTTGTGGTTCCCCACAGATATTAGGAGGATTAGCTCCATTTTGGGGGAAAATACCATGGAATTTTGGGAGGGATTGCATTCACTGTGTCCACTGCTTTGGGTAGCATGGATATTTTAACAATATTAATTGTTCCATTCCATGAGAACAGGATATCTTTCCATTTCTTGGTGTGTCTTGCAATGTCTTCATCAATGTCTTGAAGTTTTCAGTGTGCAGGTCTTTCACCTCCTTGGTTGACTTTATTCCCAGGTATTTTGTTCTTTTTGATGCAGTTGTAAATAGGGTTGCTTTCTTTCTCTTTCTGATGGTTCATTATTAGTGTTTAGAAAGGCAACTGATTTCTGTGTATTGATTTTGCAACTTTACTGAATTGATTTATTAGTTCTAATAGTGTTTTTGTGGAATGAAGTGGAAAATTGGAATTCAAAAATCCCACTGTTTCTACCATATCCAGGTCGTCCACAACACGGAGGACAGCGGCTCCTAATATAACCTTCCCACAGTGCCTCTAAATGACATGTGGACTTTGGGTGAACTGGATCTGGGTAAGGCTTGGCTTCTATATGGAAGTTTGATGTTTTCTCTGCTTTTCTGGCATGCTGTTGACATACATGATGTTTTGAAAAGTAATTGACTTTCCAGTAATTTCAAACATACAACTTTACATACATAAAAACAAGTCTTGTACCTTGATTAAATATACTCCTAAATATTGATGTTGACATTATTAAAACTGGAATTGTTCTCATAAATTCTTTTTCAGATTATTTTTTGCCAGCGTATGCATATAAGATAGATTTTCATGAATTGATGTTTTGTTCTGTAACTTTGCTTATTAATTAGTTGATTAGCTCAAATAATTTCTTTGCTGATTATAGGTAGTTTTATATATAAGATGATGTGACCTATGTTCTGTGAAGAGACCCGGTTTTAATTTTTCCATTCACCCATGGATGCCTTTTCTTTCTTTCCTCAAGATTCTGGGTAGAACTTCCAGTACACTATTGAGTAACGGTGATGAAGGCCAGCTTCCTGGCCCTGTTCCTGATTTCAGGAGTAAATCTTTCAGTCTTTAACGTTGAGCATGATGTTTGCTGTGGCTTTTTGTACTACTCTTTTCCATATTGAACACATTTCCTTTTATTCCTGCTTTCTTGAGTGTTTGTCATGAAATAACACTGGATTTTCATTGTAGATTTTTTGCATTAATTGATATGATTATGTGTTTTTACTTCACACCATTATTGTGGTTGAATACATTGCTTACTTTTCATATGTTGAGCAACCTGAAATTCCTGGTGTAGAGATACTTGCTTATGGCATTATCCATTTAAAGTTCTGTTGGTTTCATGTTGCTATTATTGTGTGATAGATTTTTACATTCCTATTTATAAGTTGTACTGGGGTAGTTTTCTTGTTTTTTTCCTTTATTTTTAAAATCTTTTTAAAATAGTGGTTTTCTTTCATTTTAATTATTTATTTACTTTGGCCACATCCCATGGCTTGTGGGATCTTAGTTCCCCAGTCAGGGATCGAACCCGAGCCCTTGGCAGTGAAAGCACAGAGTCCTAACCACTGGGCCACCAGAGTATTCCCCGGTTTTCTTTTTCAAGATGTATTTGTATAATCTGATTAGGCTTGGCTTGGTGTAAGTGGTTTGGAGGGTTAGCATTAGGGCTGGGGCTGGTGTGAGGGTTGGGGCTGTGTATGGTTTATGGTTGCTGTTATGGTTTAAGTTTTATGGTTAATGAGTTATTTATGGGTATGGTTAATGACTATATTTTATGGTTTGGGTATGGTTATGGTTTTGCTTATTGGTTTTAAGGTTTATGGTTTTGGTCTCAGGGTGTTAGGGTTCTGTGTTAGAGTGGGTGTTAGGGTATGGGTTAGAATTGGGGTACAGGTAGGATACGGGTAGAGCATGGGTTAGGGTAAGGTACAGGTTTAGGGTACGGGTTAGGCTAAGGTTAGGTCAGGGCTTAGGGTCAGGATCAGAGTTTAGGGTTAGGGTCCATGTCAGGATTAGCGTCAAGGTTGAGCGAGGCCATTGTTTTCTGCTCCTCCAGTGCTGGATTCTCATTGATAGACGAATGAAATGTCTGCTCTGGTCACCCACTGTTTCAAATTGAGCTCAGCCTTAGTCAAGGGTTCTTAGGGCCTCAGAGGTCATGCAGGGTTTCCCTCCACCCTCCCTCCTGGGAAGGGTGATGCAGGCCCCACTCTGTCTGGGCAGCCCCAGGTCCAGCATGGCCCTGACATGCAGGATACTAAGTAGACGTGATGTAAGACTTGGTGCCTCAGTCTGCCAGCCCCCAGGTGCTGCCTTTTTTTTTTCTTAATTAATTAATTAATTAATTTTGGGCTGTGTTGGGTCTGCATTGCTGCCCGGAGGCTTTCTCTAGTTGCGGCGAGTGGGGGCTTCTCATTGCGGTGGCTTCTCTTGTTGCAGAGCACAGGCTCTAAGCGCGTGGGCTTCAGCAGTCGGGGCTCGCGGGTTCTAGAGCGCAGGCTCAGTAGTTGTGGTGCACGGGCTTAGTTGCTCCACAGCATGTGGGATCTTCCCGGACCAGGGCTCAAACCCGTGTCCCCTGCATTGGCAGGTGGATTCTTAACCACCGCGCCACCAGGGAAGTCTGGTGTTGCGTTCGTGAGGGCTGGTGGGGCCCTCTTGGGACTGGACGGATCCTTTGTTCCATCTGCACGGGTGTCCAAGCAGGTCTCAGGACAGCCCTTGGCCTCTGAGCATCCAGGCAGGCACCCACGTTCCTCCAGCTCAGGTTAGCCTTGGCCCCTCCAGCCCCCGTGGCCAATTACTGAGCTGATTGTGTCTTTACTCTTTCAAATTAAATCGCTCTCTCCAGGTGGGCGAGAAGTTTACTTGTGAACTTGGTTAGGGTTAGGGGTTAGGGGTTAAGGGTTAGGGGTTAGGGTCAGGGTTAGGGCTAGGGCTAGGGCTAGGGGTTAGGGTTAGGCTTAGGGTTGGGTTAGGGTTAGGGGTTAGGGTTAGGGTTTAGGTTTAGGGTTAGGGTTAGTGTTGGGTTAGGGTTAGGGTTAAGGTAGGGTTAGGGTTTAGGTTTAGGGTGTCCAGCCTTACGTCCCATTCATCTGTGAGTGTAGATGTGGTCAGTCCAGTTGCCTCACAGCCCCTGTTTGAATTTTGTAAGAATTCCTCTCTCTCTCACTGTCCTTCTCTTTTTATAATTAATTTTTATAATGGGGTGTAGCTGATTTGCAATGTTGTGTTTCTTGGTGCTGTACATCCACCTGAGTCACTTACAGAGAGACATCAATAAATTCTTTTCTAGTTTCTAGTAGTCAGATATATGTTTTTTCTGTGAATAGAGTGTGCTGAATCCAGTTCCTTGAACCATGAGTATGTCTTGGCGATTACATTATTGGCGTATGGAACGGTATCTGTGCCAATTTCAACCTCCTGGTTTATGCATCACCGCACCACACTTTTCCCCTTAAGCAGCCGTAAGTGTGTTTTGTAAATGTGTGATGGTGTTCTGTTTGTAATTCAGTTCACGGTTGGCGATTTTTAGATTCCCTTTATAAGTGATATCTTATGATAAGTTTCTCTTGCTGTCTAACTTATTTCACTCTCAATGACCATACATAAATCCCCCGGAGTCGCTGCAACTGGCCTCATTTCATTGATTTCAGGGCTGAGTAATATTCCGTTGTGCTTAAGTATCAAATTTTCTTTCACCGTTTTTTCCTTCCAAGGACTATGAAGTTGTACCCAAGTCGAGGCTGTTGTAAACATAGCAGCAGTAAACGGGGTGCCTGCATCCTGTGGATTTTTGGATTTTCCAACATATAGGCCCATGAGTGGAAGCGCCCTATGCTTTGTAGCTCTGTTTTTTAGATGTTTTAGGAAACACAGCACACTTCTCCAGAGTGGCCGTTGGCAATTTACCTTCCCCCCTTCAGCGTAACGAGGCTCCCTTTTCTCCTCTCCTTGTCCTGCATATCTGGTTTTTACCCTTTGTGAGGATGGTCCTTTTTTCTGATTCGAAGTGATACCTCTTTGTAGTGTTGATTTGCATTGCCCGCTTCTTTGGTTGGCCAAAAAGGGCGTATGCGTTTTTCCTGAATATATTCTGGAAGTTAAATTTGAGAGACAGCTTTTCTTTTTAATTGATTAATTAATTAATTTATTTTTGGCTGTGTTGGGTCTTCGTTTCTGTGCGAAGGCTTTCTCTAGTTGTGGCAAGCGGGGGCCACTCTTCATCGCGGTGGGCGGGCCTCTCACTATCGCGGCCTCTCTTGTTGCGGAGCACAGGCTCCAGACGCGCAGGTTCAGGAGTTGTGGCTCACGGGCCTAGTTGCTCCACGGCATGTGGGATCTTCCCAGACCAGGGCTCGAACCCGTGTCCCCTGCATTAGCAGGCAGATTCTCAACCACTGCGCCACCAGGGAAGCCCCTTGAATAGTTTTGTATTTAAAGTTTGTCTGTGGGGACTTCCCTGGTGACGCAGTGGTTAAGAGTCCGCCTGCCAATGCAGGGGACACGGGCTCGAGCCCTGGTCCGGGAAGATCCCACATGCCGCAGAGCAACCAAGCCTGCACGGCACAACTACTGAAGCCTGCGCGCCTAGAGCCCGTGCTCGCCCACAAGAGAAGCCCCCGCAATGAGAAGCCCGTGCACCGCAATGAAGAGTAGCCCCGCTCGACGCAACTAGAGAAAGCCCACATGCAGCAACGAAGACCCAACGCAGCCAAACATAAATTATAAACTAAAATAAAATTTGCCTCTGAATGACTTTGAGTGAATTTGGTATAAGTTGTAAAGTTTGCATCTACATTCACTTCATTCCAAATGGTTTCCAATTAATTGTTCCTTAACTACTTTTAGAAAACTTTTGGGATAGAGACTCCATTTTAGTTTGAATTTCCAGTTGAATGGATTCAGCAGTCCTGTCAGTAGGGCACGCTGCCTCCAGTGACCTGTGAGGGAGGCGCGGCCTGCACTTCCTGCACTGACCACGGGGTGGCGCCGAGTTCGCCTCTCTGACCCACAGCGCATGCTCGTTCCATGGAACTCGATTGTGAGGGCAGCTGAGAGGAGTTGAGCCGCCTCAGGCGCGGGGGCGGGGGCGGGGGCCTTCGGGTAGGACGCCCGGCTCAGCGTCTCTGCTGAGAGGAGCTCGGTCTCCGTCTCCTTAGGACTCGCTGGGGTTTCGGCTTCAGGACAAAGTGGGGCTGCGTCCACGCTGACTAGGGAACTAGGTTTCCTGAGGACCCAGGTGATGCCTGAGGAAAAGGTGAAGAGACGGTGAGGAAAAGTGGGGAGAAGCTTCCTGTGGGCGACTGACCGTTGAGGGGGTCCGTCTTCGTGTGAGCGAGGGAGGGCTTGGCGTGGAAAGCTGGGTGTTTGGTCAGGTTTGTGTGCAGGGTAGCCAGCGTGAGTTATGGGGCGTCCAGTTTTCCCAGCACCATTTATCGTGGGGAGTGTCGTGCTCCTTGGTGTGTCCTTGGTCCCTGTGTCATAAATTCACCGACCCCGTCCGTGTGGGTTGAATTCTGGTCTCTCTGTCCTGTTCCTCTGGTCCCTGTGCCCGTTTTGAGCCAGTTCCACACTGTTTTGGTGCCTGTAGCTTCTCAGCAGAGTGTGACGTCAGGGAGGGAGATGCCTCCAGCCCGTTCTCTTTTTTCAGGGTTTCTTTGGCTATTTGGGGTCCTTTGTGGTTCCCCACAGATATTAGGAGGATTAGCTCCATTTTGGGGGAAAATACCATGGAATTTTGGGAGGGATTGCATTCACTGTGTCCACTGCTTTGGGTAGCATGGATATTTTAACAATATTAATTGTTCCATTCCATGAGAACAGGATATCTTTCCATTTCTTGGTGTGTCTTGCAATGTCTTCATCAATGTCTTGAAGTTTTCAGTGTGCAGGTCTTTCACCTCCTTGGTTGACTTTATTCCCAGGTATTTTGTTCTTTTTGATGCAGTTGTAAATAGGGTTGCTTTCTTTCTCTTTCTGATGGTTCATTATTAGTGTTTAGAAAGGCAACTGATTTCTGTGTATTGATTTTGCAACTTTACTGAATTGATTTATTAGTTCTAATAGTGTTTTTGTGGAATGAAGTGGAAAATTGGAATTCAAAAATCCCACTGTTTCTACCATATCCAGGTCGTCCACAACACGGAGGACAGCGGCTCCTAATATAACCTTCCCACAGTGCCTCTAAATGACATGTGGACTTTGGGTGAACTGGATCTGGGTAAGGCTTGGCTTCTATATGGAAGTTTGATGTTTTCTCTGCTTTTCTGGCATGCTGTTGACATACATGATGTTTTGAAAAGTAATTGACTTTCCAGTAATTTCAAACATACAACTTTACATACATAAAAACAAGTCTTGTACCTTGATTAAATATACTCCTAAATATTGATGTTGACATTATTAAAACTGGAATTGTTCTCATAAATTCTTTTTCAGATTATTTTTTGCCAGCGTATGCATATAAGATAGATTTTCATGAATTGATGTTTTGTTCTGTAACTTTGCTTATTAATTAGTTGATTAGCTCAAATAATTTCTTTGCTGATTATAGGTAGTTTTATATATAAGATGATGTGACCTATGTTCTGTGAAGAGACCCGGTTTTAATTTTTCCATTCACCCATGGATGCCTTTTCTTTCTTTCCTCAAGATTCTGGGTAGAACTTCCAGTACACTATTGAGTAACGGTGATGAAGGCCAGCTTCCTGGCCCTGTTCCTGATTTCAGGAGTAAATCTTTCAGTCTTTAACGTTGAGCATGATGTTTGCTGTGGCTTTTTGTACTACTCTTTTCCATATTGAACACATTTCCTTTTATTCCTGCTTTCTTGAGTGTTTGTCATGAAATAACACTGGATTTTCATTGTAGATTTTTTGCATTAATTGATATGATTATGTGTTTTTACTTCACACCATTATTGTGGTTGAATACATTGCTTACTTTTCATATGTTGAGCAACCTGAAATTCCTGGTGTAGAGATACTTGCTTATGGCATTATCCATTTAAAGTTCTGTTGGTTTCATGTTGCTATTATTGTGTGATAGATTTTTACATTCCTATTTATAAGTTGTACTGGGGTAGTTTTCTTGTTTTTTTCCTTTATTTTTAAAATCTTTTTAAAATAGTGGTTTTCTTTCATTTTAATTATTTATTTACTTTGGCCACATCCCATGGCTTGTGGGATCTTAGTTCCCCAGTCAGGGATCGAACCCGAGCCCTTGGCAGTGAAAGCACAGAGTCCTAACCACTGGGCCACCAGAGTATTCCCCGGTTTTCTTTTTCAAGATGTATTTGTATAATCTGATTAGGCTTGGCTTGGTGTAAGTGGTTTGGAGGGTTAGCATTAGGGCTGGGGCTGGTGTGAGGGTTGGGGCTGTGTATGGTTTATGGTTGCTGTTATGGTTTAAGTTTTATGGTTAATGAGTTATTTATGGGTATGGTTAATGACTATATTTTATGGTTTGGGTATGGTTATGGTTTTGCTTATTGGTTTTAAGGTTTATGGTTTTGGTCTCAGGGTGTTAGGGTTCTGTGTTAGAGTGGGTGTTAGGGTATGGGTTAGAATTGGGGTACAGGTAGGATACGGGTAGAGCATGGGTTAGGGTAAGGTACAGGTTTAGGGTACGGGTTAGGCTAAGGTTAGGTCAGGGCTTAGGGTCAGGATCAGAGTTTAGGGTTAGGGTCCATGTCAGGATTAGCGTCAAGGTTGAGCGAGGCCATTGTTTTCTGCTCCTCCAGTGCTGGATTCTCATTGATAGACGAATGAAATGTCTGCTCTGGTCACCCACTGTTTCAAATTGAGCTCAGCCTTAGTCAAGGGTTCTTAGGGCCTCAGAGGTCATGCAGGGTTTCCCTCCACCCTCCCTCCTGGGAAGGGTGATGCAGGCCCCACTCTGTCTGGGCAGCCCCAGGTCCAGCATGGCCCTGACATGCAGGATACTAAGTAGACGTGATGTAAGACTTGGTGCCTCAGTCTGCCAGCCCCCAGGTGCTGCCTTTTTTTTTTCTTAATTAATTAATTAATTAATTTTGGGCTGTGTTGGGTCTGCATTGCTGCCCGGAGGCTTTCTCTAGTTGCGGCGAGTGGGGGCTTCTCATTGCGGTGGCTTCTCTTGTTGCAGAGCACAGGCTCTAAGCGCGTGGGCTTCAGCAGTCGGGGCTCGCGGGTTCTAGAGCGCAGGCTCAGTAGTTGTGGTGCACGGGCTTAGTTGCTCCACAGCATGTGGGATCTTCCCGGACCAGGGCTCAAACCCGTGTCCCCTGCATTGGCAGGTGGATTCTTAACCACCGCGCCACCAGGGAAGTCTGGTGTTGCGTTCGTGAGGGCTGGTGGGGCCCTCTTGGGACTGGACGGATCCTTTGTTCCATCTGCACGGGTGTCCAAGCAGGTCTCAGGACAGCCCTTGGCCTCTGAGCATCCAGGCAGGCACCCACGTTCCTCCAGCTCAGGTTAGCCTTGGCCCCTCCAGCCCCCGTGGCCAATTACTGAGCTGATTGTGTCTTTACTCTTTCAAATTAAATCGCTCTCTCCAGGTGGGCGAGAAGTTTACTTGTGAACTTGGTTAGGGTTAGGGGTTAGGGGTTAAGGGTTAGGGGTTAGGGTCAGGGTTAGGGCTAGGGCTAGGGCTAGGGGTTAGGGTTAGGCTTAGGGTTGGGTTAGGGTTAGGGGTTAGGGTTAGGGTTTAGGTTTAGGGTTAGGGTTAGTGTTGGGTTAGGGTTAGGGTTAAGGTAGGGTTAGGGTTTAGGTTTAGGGTGTCCAGCCTTACGTCCCATTCATCTGTGAGTGTAGATGTGGTCAGTCCAGTTGCCTCACAGCCCCTGTTTGAATTTTGTAAGAATTCCTCTCTCTCTCACTGTCCTTCTCTTTTTATAATTAATTTTTATAATGGGGTGTAGCTGATTTGCAATGTTGTGTTTCTTGGTGCTGTACATCCACCTGAGTCACTTACAGAGAGACATCAATAAATTCTTTTCTAGTTTCTAGTAGTCAGATATATGTTTTTTCTGTGAATAGAGTGTGCTGAATCCAGTTCCTTGAACCATGAGTATGTCTTGGCGATTACATTATTGGCGTATGGAACGGTATCTGTGCCAATTTCAACCTCCTGGTTTATGCATCACCGCACCACACTTTTCCCCTTAAGCAGCCGTAAGTGTGTTTTGTAAATGTGTGATGGTGTTCTGTTTGTAATTCAGTTCACGGTTGGCGATTTTTAGATTCCCTTTATAAGTGATATCTTATGATAAGTTTCTCTTGCTGTCTAACTTATTTCACTCTCAATGACCATACATAAATCCCCCGGAGTCGCTGCAACTGGCCTCATTTCATTGATTTCAGGGCTGAGTAATATTCCGTTGTGCTTAAGTATCAAATTTTCTTTCACCGTTTTTTCCTTCCAAGGACTATGAAGTTGTACCCAAGTCGAGGCTGTTGTAAACATAGCAGCAGTAAACGGGGTGCCTGCATCCTGTGGATTTTTGGATTTTCCAACATATAGGCCCATGAGTGGAAGCGCCCTATGCTTTGTAGCTCTGTTTTTTAGATGTTTTAGGAAACACAGCACACTTCTCCAGAGTGGCCGTTGGCAATTTACCTTCCCCCCTTCAGCGTAACGAGGCTCCCTTTTCTCCTCTCCTTGTCCTGCATATCTGGTTTTTACCCTTTGTGAGGATGGTCCTTTTTTCTGATTCGAAGTGATACCTCTTTGTAGTGTTGATTTGCATTGCCCGCTTCTTTGGTTGGCCAAAAAGGGCGTATGCGTTTTTCCTGAATATATTCTGGAAGTTAAATTTGAGAGACAGCTTTTCTTTTTAATTGATTAATTAATTAATTTATTTTTGGCTGTGTTGGGTCTTCGTTTCTGTGCGAAGGCTTTCTCTAGTTGTGGCAAGCGGGGGCCACTCTTCATCGCGGTGGGCGGGCCTCTCACTATCGCGGCCTCTCTTGTTGCGGAGCACAGGCTCCAGACGCGCAGGTTCAGGAGTTGTGGCTCACGGGCCTAGTTGCTCCACGGCATGTGGGATCTTCCCAGACCAGGGCTCGAACCCGTGTCCCCTGCATTAGCAGGCAGATTCTCAACCACTGCGCCACCAGGGAAGCCCCTTGAATAGTTTTGTATTTAAAGTTTGTCTGTGGGGACTTCCCTGGTGACGCAGTGGTTAAGAGTCCGCCTGCCAATGCAGGGGACACGGGCTCGAGCCCTGGTCCGGGAAGATCCCACATGCCGCAGAGCAACCAAGCCTGCACGGCACAACTACTGAAGCCTGCGCGCCTAGAGCCCGTGCTCGCCCACAAGAGAAGCCCCCGCAATGAGAAGCCCGTGCACCGCAATGAAGAGTAGCCCCGCTCGACGCAACTAGAGAAAGCCCACATGCAGCAACGAAGACCCAACGCAGCCAAACATAAATTATAAACTAAAATAAAATTTGCCTCTGAATGACTTTGAGTGAATTTGGTATAAGTTGTAAAGTTTGCATCTACATTCACTTCATTCCAAATGGTTTCCAATTAATTGTTCCTTAACTACTTTTAGAAAACTTTTGGGATAGAGACTCCATTTTAGTTTGAATTTCCAGTTGAATGGATTCAGCAGTCCTGTCAGTAGGGCACGCTGCCTCCAGTGACCTGTGAGGGAGGCGCGGCCTGCACTTCCTGCACTGACCACGGGGTGGCGCCGAGTTCGCCTCTCTGACCCACAGCGCATGCTCGTTCCATGGAACTCGATTGTGAGGGCAGCTGAGAGGAGTTGAGCCGCCTCAGGCGCGGGGGCGGGGGCGGGGGCCTTCGGGTAGGACGCCCGGCTCAGCGTCTCTGCTGAGAGGAGCTCGGTCTCCGTCTCCTTAGGACTCGCTGGGGTTTCGGCTTCAGGACAAAGTGGGGCTGCGTCCACGCTGACTAGGGAACTAGGTTTCCTGAGGACCCAGGTGATGCCTGAGGAAAAGGTGAAGAGACGGTGAGGAAAAGTGGGGAGAAGCTTCCTGTGGGCGACTGACCGTTGAGGGGGTCCGTCTTCGTGTGAGCGAGGGAGGGCTTGGCGTGGAAAGCTGGGTGTTTGGTCAGGTTTGTGTGCAGGGTAGCCAGCGTGAGTTATGGGGCGTCCAGTTTTCCCAGCACCATTTATCGTGGGGAGTGTCGTGCTCCTTGGTGTGTCCTTGGTCCCTGTGTCATAAATTCACCGACCCCGTCCGTGTGGGTTGAATTCTGGTCTCTCTGTCCTGTTCCTCTGGTCCCTGTGCCCGTTTTGAGCCAGTTCCACACTGTTTTGGTGCCTGTAGCTTCTCAGCAGAGTGTGACGTCAGGGAGGGAGATGCCTCCAGCCCGTTCTCTTTTTTCAGGGTTTCTTTGGCTATTTGGGGTCCTTTGTGGTTCCCCACAGATATTAGGAGGATTAGCTCCATTTTGGGGGAAAATACCATGGAATTTTGGGAGGGATTGCATTCACTGTGTCCACTGCTTTGGGTAGCATGGATATTTTAACAATATTAATTGTTCCATTCCATGAGAACAGGATATCTTTCCATTTCTTGGTGTGTCTTGCAATGTCTTCATCAATGTCTTGAAGTTTTCAGTGTGCAGGTCTTTCACCTCCTTGGTTGACTTTATTCCCAGGTATTTTGTTCTTTTTGATGCAGTTGTAAATAGGGTTGCTTTCTTTCTCTTTCTGATGGTTCATTATTAGTGTTTAGAAAGGCAACTGATTTCTGTGTATTGATTTTGCAACTTTACTGAATTGATTTATTAGTTCTAATAGTGTTTTTGTGGAATGAAGTGGAAAATTGGAATTCAAAAATCCCACTGTTTCTACCATATCCAGGTCGTCCACAACACGGAGGACAGCGGCTCCTAATATAACCTTCCCACAGTGCCTCTAAATGACATGTGGACTTTGGGTGAACTGGATCTGGGTAAGGCTTGGCTTCTATATGGAAGTTTGATGTTTTCTCTGCTTTTCTGGCATGCTGTTGACATACATGATGTTTTGAAAAGTAATTGACTTTCCAGTAATTTCAAACATACAACTTTACATACATAAAAACAAGTCTTGTACCTTGATTAAATATACTCCTAAATATTGATGTTGACATTATTAAAACTGGAATTGTTCTCATAAATTCTTTTTCAGATTATTTTTTGCCAGCGTATGCATATAAGATAGATTTTCATGAATTGATGTTTTGTTCTGTAACTTTGCTTATTAATTAGTTGATTAGCTCAAATAATTTCTTTGCTGATTATAGGTAGTTTTATATATAAGATGATGTGACCTATGTTCTGTGAAGAGACCCGGTTTTAATTTTTCCATTCACCCATGGATGCCTTTTCTTTCTTTCCTCAAGATTCTGGGTAGAACTTCCAGTACACTATTGAGTAACGGTGATGAAGGCCAGCTTCCTGGCCCTGTTCCTGATTTCAGGAGTAAATCTTTCAGTCTTTAACGTTGAGCATGATGTTTGCTGTGGCTTTTTGTACTACTCTTTTCCATATTGAACACATTTCCTTTTATTCCTGCTTTCTTGAGTGTTTGTCATGAAATAACACTGGATTTTCATTGTAGATTTTTTGCATTAATTGATATGATTATGTGTTTTTACTTCACACCATTATTGTGGTTGAATACATTGCTTACTTTTCATATGTTGAGCAACCTGAAATTCCTGGTGTAGAGATACTTGCTTATGGCATTATCCATTTAAAGTTCTGTTGGTTTCATGTTGCTATTATTGTGTGATAGATTTTTACATTCCTATTTATAAGTTGTACTGGGGTAGTTTTCTTGTTTTTTTCCTTTATTTTTAAAATCTTTTTAAAATAGTGGTTTTCTTTCATTTTAATTATTTATTTACTTTGGCCACATCCCATGGCTTGTGGGATCTTAGTTCCCCAGTCAGGGATCGAACCCGAGCCCTTGGCAGTGAAAGCACAGAGTCCTAACCACTGGGCCACCAGAGTATTCCCCGGTTTTCTTTTTCAAGATGTATTTGTATAATCTGATTAGGCTTGGCTTGGTGTAAGTGGTTTGGAGGGTTAGCATTAGGGCTGGGGCTGGTGTGAGGGTTGGGGCTGTGTATGGTTTATGGTTGCTGTTATGGTTTAAGTTTTATGGTTAATGAGTTATTTATGGGTATGGTTAATGACTATATTTTATGGTTTGGGTATGGTTATGGTTTTGCTTATTGGTTTTAAGGTTTATGGTTTTGGTCTCAGGGTGTTAGGGTTCTGTGTTAGAGTGGGTGTTAGGGTATGGGTTAGAATTGGGGTACAGGTAGGATACGGGTAGAGCATGGGTTAGGGTAAGGTACAGGTTTAGGGTACGGGTTAGGCTAAGGTTAGGTCAGGGCTTAGGGTCAGGATCAGAGTTTAGGGTTAGGGTCCATGTCAGGATTAGCGTCAAGGTTGAGCGAGGCCATTGTTTTCTGCTCCTCCAGTGCTGGATTCTCATTGATAGACGAATGAAATGTCTGCTCTGGTCACCCACTGTTTCAAATTGAGCTCAGCCTTAGTCAAGGGTTCTTAGGGCCTCAGAGGTCATGCAGGGTTTCCCTCCACCCTCCCTCCTGGGAAGGGTGATGCAGGCCCCACTCTGTCTGGGCAGCCCCAGGTCCAGCATGGCCCTGACATGCAGGATACTAAGTAGACGTGATGTAAGACTTGGTGCCTCAGTCTGCCAGCCCCCAGGTGCTGCCTTTTTTTTTTCTTAATTAATTAATTAATTAATTTTGGGCTGTGTTGGGTCTGCATTGCTGCCCGGAGGCTTTCTCTAGTTGCGGCGAGTGGGGGCTTCTCATTGCGGTGGCTTCTCTTGTTGCAGAGCACAGGCTCTAAGCGCGTGGGCTTCAGCAGTCGGGGCTCGCGGGTTCTAGAGCGCAGGCTCAGTAGTTGTGGTGCACGGGCTTAGTTGCTCCACAGCATGTGGGATCTTCCCGGACCAGGGCTCAAACCCGTGTCCCCTGCATTGGCAGGTGGATTCTTAACCACCGCGCCACCAGGGAAGTCTGGTGTTGCGTTCGTGAGGGCTGGTGGGGCCCTCTTGGGACTGGACGGATCCTTTGTTCCATCTGCACGGGTGTCCAAGCAGGTCTCAGGACAGCCCTTGGCCTCTGAGCATCCAGGCAGGCACCCACGTTCCTCCAGCTCAGGTTAGCCTTGGCCCCTCCAGCCCCCGTGGCCAATTACTGAGCTGATTGTGTCTTTACTCTTTCAAATTAAATCGCTCTCTCCAGGTGGGCGAGAAGTTTACTTGTGAACTTGGTTAGGGTTAGGGGTTAGGGGTTAAGGGTTAGGGGTTAGGGTCAGGGTTAGGGCTAGGGCTAGGGCTAGGGGTTAGGGTTAGGCTTAGGGTTGGGTTAGGGTTAGGGGTTAGGGTTAGGGTTTAGGTTTAGGGTTAGGGTTAGTGTTGGGTTAGGGTTAGGGTTAAGGTAGGGTTAGGGTTTAGGTTTAGGGTGTCCAGCCTTACGTCCCATTCATCTGTGAGTGTAGATGTGGTCAGTCCAGTTGCCTCACAGCCCCTGTTTGAATTTTGTAAGAATTCCTCTCTCTCTCACTGTCCTTCTCTTTTTATAATTAATTTTTATAATGGGGTGTAGCTGATTTGCAATGTTGTGTTTCTTGGTGCTGTACATCCACCTGAGTCACTTACAGAGAGACATCAATAAATTCTTTTCTAGTTTCTAGTAGTCAGATATATGTTTTTTCTGTGAATAGAGTGTGCTGAATCCAGTTCCTTGAACCATGAGTATGTCTTGGCGATTACATTATTGGCGTATGGAACGGTATCTGTGCCAATTTCAACCTCCTGGTTTATGCATCACCGCACCACACTTTTCCCCTTAAGCAGCCGTAAGTGTGTTTTGTAAATGTGTGATGGTGTTCTGTTTGTAATTCAGTTCACGGTTGGCGATTTTTAGATTCCCTTTATAAGTGATATCTTATGATAAGTTTCTCTTGCTGTCTAACTTATTTCACTCTCAATGACCATACATAAATCCCCCGGAGTCGCTGCAACTGGCCTCATTTCATTGATTTCAGGGCTGAGTAATATTCCGTTGTGCTTAAGTATCAAATTTTCTTTCACCGTTTTTTCCTTCCAAGGACTATGAAGTTGTACCCAAGTCGAGGCTGTTGTAAACATAGCAGCAGTAAACGGGGTGCCTGCATCCTGTGGATTTTTGGATTTTCCAACATATAGGCCCATGAGTGGAAGCGCCCTATGCTTTGTAGCTCTGTTTTTTAGATGTTTTAGGAAACACAGCACACTTCTCCAGAGTGGCCGTTGGCAATTTACCTTCCCCCCTTCAGCGTAACGAGGCTCCCTTTTCTCCTCTCCTTGTCCTGCATATCTGGTTTTTACCCTTTGTGAGGATGGTCCTTTTTTCTGATTCGAAGTGATACCTCTTTGTAGTGTTGATTTGCATTGCCCGCTTCTTTGGTTGGCCAAAAAGGGCGTATGCGTTTTTCCTGAATATATTCTGGAAGTTAAATTTGAGAGACAGCTTTTCTTTTTAATTGATTAATTAATTAATTTATTTTTGGCTGTGTTGGGTCTTCGTTTCTGTGCGAAGGCTTTCTCTAGTTGTGGCAAGCGGGGGCCACTCTTCATCGCGGTGGGCGGGCCTCTCACTATCGCGGCCTCTCTTGTTGCGGAGCACAGGCTCCAGACGCGCAGGTTCAGGAGTTGTGGCTCACGGGCCTAGTTGCTCCACGGCATGTGGGATCTTCCCAGACAAGGGCTCGAACCCGTGTCCCCTGCATTAGCAGGCAGATTCTCAACCACTGCGCCACCAGGGAAGCCCCTTGAATAGTTTTGTATTTAAAGTTTGTCTGTGGGGACTTCCCTGGTGACGCAGTGGTTAAGAGTCCGCCTGCCAATGCAGGGGACACGGGCTCGAGCCCTGGTCCGGGAAGATCCCACATGCCGCAGAGCAACCAAGCCTGCACGGCACAACTACTGAAGCCTGCGCGCCTAGAGCCCGTGCTCGCCCACAAGAGAAGCCCCCGCAATGAGAAGCCCGTGCACCGCAATGAAGAGTAGCCCCGCTCGACGCAACTAGAGAAAGCCCACATGCAGCAACGAAGACCCAACGCAGCCAAACATAAATTATAAACTAAAATAAAATTTGCCTCTGAATGACTTTGAGTGAATTTGGTATAAGTTGTAAAGTTTGCATCTACATTCACTTCATTCCAAATGGTTTCCAATTAATTGTTCCTTAACTACTTTTAGAAAACTTTTGGGATAGAGACTCCATTTTAGTTTGAATTTCCAGTTGAATGGATTCAGCAGTCCTGTCAGTAGGGCACGCTGCCTCCAGTGACCTGTGAGGGAGGCGCGGCCTGCACTTCCTGCACTGACCACGGGGTGGCGCCGAGTTCGCCTCTCTGACCCACAGCGCATGCTCGTTCCATGGAACTCGATTGTGAGGGCAGCTGAGAGGAGTTGAGCCGCCTCAGGCGCGGGGGCGGGGGCGGGGGCCTTCGGGTAGGACGCCCGGCTCAGCGTCTCTGCTGAGAGGAGCTCGGTCTCCGTCTCCTTAGGACTCGCTGGGGTTTCGGCTTCAGGACAAAGTGGGGCTGCGTCCACGCTGACTAGGGAACTAGGTTTCCTGAGGACCCAGGTGATGCCTGAGGAAAAGGTGAAGAGACGGTGAGGAAAAGTGGGGAGAAGCTTCCTGTGGGCGACTGACCGTTGAGGGGGTCCGTCTTCGTGTGAGCGAGGGAGGGCTTGGCGTGGAAAGCTGGGTGTTTGGTCAGGTTTGTGTGCAGGGTAGCCAGCGTGAGTTATGGGGCGTCCAGTTTTCCCAGCACCATTTATCGTGGGGAGTGTCGTGCTCCTTGGTGTGTCCTTGGTCCCTGTGTCATAAATTCACCGACCCCGTCCGTGTGGGTTGAATTCTGGTCTCTCTGTCCTGTTCCTCTGGTCCCTGTGCCCGTTTTGAGCCAGTTCCACACTGTTTTGGTGCCTGTAGCTTCTCAGCAGAGTGTGACGTCAGGGAGGGAGATGCCTCCAGCCCGTTCTCTTTTTTCAGGGTTTCTTTGGCTATTTGGGGTCCTTTGTGGTTCCCCACAGATATTAGGAGGATTAGCTCCATTTTGGGGGAAAATACCATGGAATTTTGGGAGGGATTGCATTCACTGTGTCCACTGCTTTGGGTAGCATGGATATTTTAACAATATTAATTGTTCCATTCCATGAGAACAGGATATCTTTCCATTTCTTGGTGTGTCTTGCAATGTCTTCATCAATGTCTTCAAGTTTTCAGTGTGCAGGTCTTTCACCTCCTTGGTTGACTTTATTCCCAGGTATTTTGTTCTTTTTGATGCAGTTGTAAATAGGGTTGCTTTCTTTCTCTTTCTGATGGTTCATTATTAGTGTTTAGAAAGGCAACTGATTTCTGTGTATTGATTTTGCAACTTTACTGAATTGATTTATTAGTTCTAATAGTGTTTTTGTGGAATGAAGTGGAAAATTGGAATTCAAAAATCCCAC
>NW_028122287.1:0-68345 GCF_965194805.1 Balaenoptera borealis
ATAAGTGATATCATAGGATATAGGACTTTTGCTTTCCGACTTACCTCATGTTCTGCGATTATCTCCAGGATCATCTATGGTGCCTCAAAGAGCAGTGTTTCATTGTTTTCCATGGCTAGTATTCATTGTGTACATGGACCACTTCTTCTTTATCCTTTCATCTGTTGATGGACATTTTGGTTGCTTCACTGTCTTGTCTATTGTGAATAAGGCTGCAGTGCAGCTTTTGCAGCCCGGGTCTTCTTCATTCTGGTCTTCTCAGGTGAGAGGCCCTTTGGTGCGCCTGCTGGATTGAATGGTACCTCAATTTTTCCTTTTCAACGCAGCTCCTTTCTGTTCTCATTATGAGCGTTTAACCCTTTTACATCTCACCAGCAGCTAGAGGGTACACAGTTCTCTAAAACCTCTTCAGCATTTATTGTTTGTAGACTCTTTGCCAATGGTCAGTCGACTGGTGTGAGTTGAAAACTTTTTGTAGATTAGATTGCATGAGTCTAATTCTTCCTGAGGCTGAGCTTTTATCCATTTTCCTTTCTTTAAAAAGAGAGTGAGTAAAACTTACCTCTTCATACTATCTTCGTGAACATTTTGCCCGTTTTGAATTTTTTTATCCATTCCCTACCTCAGCACAGTTTTGAGGGCAGGTGTCCTTTACAGCCCTGAGTCCTTGTGAATGGTAAGTGACCATTAGCTGTGGGTTAAAAGCTGCTCTTGCGGGAATCGGCCACAAGGTGGCAGCATTTCTCCTTTACCAAATCTGGTTACTAGGGCAACAGAGCCTTACTGGAAGTGGTGTTCTAGGTTGTAAATTAGAACGGAATGTGCGAGGAAAAAGCCCTTTAAGTTTATGTCTCCTTACTTCTTGTTGGTATTTTTAACTTAATTTTTATTTTTTCTCACAGCAAACTTGATTACAATGTTTTGTTTGTTCTAGGTGTGCAAGATGTGGTTCTTTCACACATATACATATATCTATTCTTCTTCGGATCCTTTTCCCTTGTAGGTTATGACACAATGTTGAGCAGTCTTCTCGTGGTATTGCGTAGGTCTTTGGTGATTCTATATTTCACATGTGTTTGTATCGCTCTGTTAACCTCAATATGGTAATGTATCCAATCCTCACACCTGTCCATTTGGTGAACCGTAAGTTTTTTAATGAATCTATGAAAGTGTTTCTCTGTGGAAATATCTTTGTTTGTATCATTTTTTAGGTAACACCTATATGTGATATGATAGGATATGTGTTTTTCGCTTTCTCGCTTACTCCAAGTTGCGTGATTACTTCTAGACTCATCTATGGTGCTGGAAATGGCACTGTTTCATTTTTTTCACTAGCTCATATTCCATCTGTACAGGTAGCAGTTCTTCTTTGTCCACCCATCTGTCGGTGGACTTTTTGGTTACTTCCATATCTTGGCTATTGTAATACTATGCAAAGCAGATTTGCGTGCCTGTGTCCTTCCAATTCTGTCTTCTTAGTTTATAGGTCCAGGAATAGGTCTGCTGGATCATACGGTAGCTCAATGTTTACCTTTTAAAGGCACCTCTATTCTGTTCTCCTTAGTGGCTCTTTCCAGGTTACGTCCCACTTAAAGTGGAGGGTATGTATTTCTTCCCAGCTCCTTCAGGATTTGTTCTTTGTAGTTTTTGCTGATGGTTATTCTGAGTGGTGTGAGCTGATACCTCTTTGTGGTTGAATTTGCATGTGTCTCATAATGCATTGAAATTGAGCTTTAAGGCATGTCCTTTTTTATATTTCCAGCTGTGATTAGAGCTTATTTCTTCAAAGTGTTTTCTTAAAGTATGTGTCACCATTTGAAATATTTTGGCCATTATCTCCCTCAAGACACTTTGAGGGCAGGTTTCATTTACAGCCCTGCAGTACTTGTTCATATGAAGTGACCATTAGCTCAGGCTTTAAACCTGCTTTTGCAGGTAACGGCCAGAGAGCAGCAGCCTTTCTACATTCCCCTTGCTGGTACTAGGGAAACAGACCTACCGGCCAGTGGTGTTCTTCGGTTATAAATTAGAGTGCAATGTGCCCGGATAAACCCACAAATGTTGATGTCTCCTTGCTTTTGTTTGTTTTTAAATTTAATTTATATTTATTATTAGAGTAATATTCCATTGTGTACGCGGACCACTTCTTCTTGGGGCATTCCTCGGTTGATGGACATTTTCATTGCTTCCAAGTGCTGGCTATGGTAAATCTTGCTGGCGTACAGGTTTGCCAGCCTGTGACTTTTTGATTCTCATTTTCTCAGGTGATAGGCCAAGCAGTGGTTGTGCTTGATTGACTGGTAGCTCAATGTTTCCCTTTTCAAAGCACCTACACTGTGTTTTCATTAGTGGCTCTTTACATGACCCCCTTACAACCGAGGGTACGCATTTCTCCACACTCCCTTCACCGTTTATTTTTTGCAGCATTTTTCCTAATGGCCATTCTGACTGCTCTGAGCTGATAGGTTTTTGTCATATGGGTATGCATGTCATTAAATTTTTTACAATTCATCATATTCCTACGCCTTTGTCTTTTCTCTTAAAAGAAAAAAACCGTGAGTACAATATAGCTCTTGAAATTGTCTTCTTCGAAGGTTGCCCTCTTTTGAATTTTCTGGTCGATTTTTGACCCCAGAAATTTTCTGGAGGGCAGGTGTCATTTACAGAACTGCAAGTTGGTGAAAATTTCGTGACCTTTTGCAGTGGGTTCAAAGCTGCGGTTGTGGGAAACGGCCACAAGGAGGTAGCATTTCTCCATTCCCCAATCTGGGTACTAGGGCAGCAGAGCCTTTCTGGAAGTCATTGTCCTAGGTTGTAAATTAGAATGGAATTTGCCAGGAGAAATCCCCATAAGTTTATGTCTCATTACTTCTTCCTGGTTTTTAAAAGTTTTTTAATCTGGGTAAAGTTTAGAATATTGTTTGTCCTAGGTGTACACAATCTGGTTCATTTGTACATTATGTATGTCTATTAATGTACAGATCCTCTTCCCATGTAAAATATTACAGTGTTCCGTCGACCTCCCTTGCTATATGTTCGGTCTTTTTGATACATGTATATAATATGTATTTGTATATGTATAGTAACACTAATCTCCATTTCTCAATTTCCCCCCTCCTTTCCTTTCAGATGAGCATAGTTTGTTTTCTAAGCCTGTGAGTGTCTTTCTCTTTGGAAATATGTTCATCTGTGCCAGTTATTAGATAATGCCATAAGTGATAATATAGGCTATAGGTGTTTTGCTTTCCGACCTACTTCATGTTTTGTGATTATCTCCAGGCTCATCTATGGTGCCTCAAAGAGCAGTGCTTCAATGTTTTTCATGGCTAATATTCCATTGTGTACATGGACCACTTCTTCTTGGTGCATTCCTCTGTTGATGGACATTTTCGTTGCTTCCAAGTGTTGCCTATGGTAAATATTGCTGGAGTGCAGGATTGCCAGCCTGTGATTTTTGATTTTCCTTTTCTCAGGGGATAGACCCAGCAGTGGGTATGATTGATTGACTGGTATGGTAGCTCAACGTTTACCTTTTCAAGGCACCTCAATTGTGCTTTCATTAGTGGCTCTTACCACGTCCCCCTTAGAATCGAGGGTACGCATTTCTCCACAATCACGTCAGCATTTCTTGTTTGCAGCATTTTTGTTGATGGCCATTCTGACTGGTGTGAGCTGATAGGTTTTTGTAATTTGGGTTTACATGTCTGTAAAAATTCCTACAATTCATCATTTTTCCACGCCTTTTTCTTTTCTGTTAAAAGAAAAAAGAAAAAAAGTGTGAGTATAATATACCTCTTCAAATTTTCTTTTTGGAGGGTTGCACTCTAGACTTTTTTGTTCGATATTCGACCTCAGTATTTTTTGGAGGGCCGGTGTCATTTACAGACCTGCAATTGGTGAATAATTAGTGACCTTTTGCAGTGGGTTCAAAGCTGCTGTTGTGGGAAACGGCCACAAGGATACAGCATTTCTCGATTCCCAAATCTGGGTACTAGGGCAGCAGAGCCGTTCTGGAAGTTGTCTGCCTAGGATTTCAATTTGGATGGAATGTGCCAGGAAAACCCCCCATAAGTTTATGTCTCATTACTCCTAGTTCGTTGTTTTAATTTTTTCAATTGGGGTAATGGTTAGAATGTTGCTTGTCCCAGGTGTCCACACTCTGGTTCATCTACATATTCTATATACCTATTTATGTAGAGATCCTCTTCCCGTGTAAATTATTACAGAGTGTTCCGTAAACCTTCCTTGCTATATGGTCGGTCTTTTTGATATATGTATATAATATGTATTTGTATACCTATGGTAACGCTAATCTTCATGTATCCATTCCCCCCAGCTTTCCTTTTAGATAAGCATAGTTTTTTTTTAATAAGTCTGTGATTGACTTTCTCTGTGGAAATATGTTCATTTGTGTCAGTTATTAGATAACGCCTATAAGTGATATCATAGGATATAGGACTTTTGCTTTCCGACTTACCTCATGTTCTGCGATTATCTCCAGGATCATCTATGGTGCCTCAAAGAGCAGTGTTTCATTGTTTTCCATGGCTAGTATTCATTGTGTACATGGACCACTTCTTCTTTATCCTTTCATCTGTTGATGGACATTTTGGTTGCTTCACTGTCTTGTCTATTGTGAATAAGGCTGCAGTGCAGCTTTTGCAGCCCGGGTCTTCTTCATTCTGGTCTTCTCAGGTGAGAGGCCCTTTGGTGCGCCTGCTGGATTGAATGGTACCTCAATTTTTCCTTTTCAACGCAGCTCCTTTCTGTTCTCATTATGAGCGTTTAACCCTTTTACATCTCACCAGCAGCTAGAGGGTACACAGTTCTCTAAAACCTCTTCAGCATTTATTGTTTGTAGACTCTTTGCCAATGGTCAGTCGACTGGTGTGAGTTGAAAACTTTTTGTAGATTAGATTGCATGAGTCTAATTCTTCCTGAGGCTGAGCTTTTATCCATTTTCCTTTCTTTAAAAAGAGAGTGAGTAAAACTTACCTCTTCATACTATCTTCGTGAACATTTTGCCCGTTTTGAATTTTTTTATCCATTCCCTACCTCAGCACAGTTTTGAGGGCAGGTGTCCTTTACAGCCCTGAGTCCTTGTGAATGGTAAGTGACCATTAGCTGTGGGTTAAAAGCTGCTCTTGCGGGAATCGGCCACAAGGTGGCAGCATTTCTCCTTTACCAAATCTGGTTACTAGGGCAACAGAGCCTTACTGGAAGTGGTGTTCTAGGTTGTAAATTAGAACGGAATGTGCGAGGAAAAAGCCCTTTAAGTTTATGTCTCCTTACTTCTTGTTGGTATTTTTAACTTAATTTTTATTTTTTCTCACAGCAAACTTGATTACAATGTTTTGTTTGTTCTAGGTGTGCAAGATGTGGTTCTTTCACACATATCCATATATCTGTTCTTCTTCGGATCCTTTTCCCTTGTAGGTTATGACACAATGTTGAGCAGTCTTCTCGTGGTATTGCGTAGGTCTTTGGTGATTCTATATTTCACATGTGTTTGTATCGCTCTGTTAACCTCAATATGGTAATGTATCCAATCCTCACACCTGTCCATTTGGTGAACCGTAAGTTTTTTAATGAATCTATGAAAGTGTTTCTCTGTGGAAATATCTTTGTTTGTATCATTTTTTAGGTAACACCTATATGTGATATGATAGGATATGTGTTTTTCGCTTTCTCGCTTACTCCAAGTTGCGTGATTACTTCTAGACTCATCTATGGTGCTGGAAATGGCATTGTTTCATTTTTTTCACTAGCTCATATTCCATCTGTACAGGTAGCAGTTCTTCTTTGTCCACCCATCTGTCGGTGGACTTTTTGGTTACTTCCATATCTTGGCTATTGTAATACTATGCAAAGCAGATTTGCGTGCCTGTGTCCTTCCAATTCTGTCTTCTTAGTTTATAGGTCCAGGAATAGGTCTGCTGGATCATACGGTAGCTCAATGTTTACCTTTTAAAGGCACCTCTATTCTGTTCTCCTTAGTGGCTCTTTCCAGGTTACGTCCCACTTAAAGTGGAGGGTATGTATTTCTTCCCAGCTCCTTCAGGATTTGTTCTTTGTAGTTTTTGCTGATGGTTATTCTGAGTGGTGTGAGCTGATACCTCTTTGTGGTTGAATTTGCATGTGTCTCATAATGCATTGAAATTGAGCTTTAAGGCATGTCCTTTTTTATATTTCCAGCTGTGATTAGAGCTTATTTCTTCAAAGTGTTTTCTTAAAGTATGTGTCACCATTTGAAATATTTTGGCCATTATCTCCCTCAAGACACTTTGAGGGCAGGTTTCATTTACAGCCCTGCAGTACTTGTTCATATGAAGTGACCATTAGCTCAGGCTTTAAACCTGCTTTTGCAGGTAACGGCCAGAGAGCAGCAGCCTTTCTACATTCCCCTTGCTGGTACTAGGGAAACAGACCTACCGGCCAGTGGTGTTCTTCGGTTATAAATTAGAGTGCAATGTGCCCGGATAAACCCACAAATGTTGATGTCTCCTTGCTTTTGTTTGTTTTTAAATTTAATTTATATTTATTATTAGAGTAATATTCCATTGTGTACGCGGACCACTTCTTCTTGGGGCATTCCTCGGTTGATGGACATTTTCATTGCTTCCAAGTGCTGGCTATGGTAAATCTTGCTGGCGTACAGGTTTGCCAGCCTGTGACTTTTTGATTCTCATTTTCTCAGGTGATAGGCCAAGCAGTGGTTGTGCTTGATTGACTGGTAGCTCAATGTTTCCCTTTTCAAAGCACCTACACTGTGTTTTCATTAGTGGCTCTTTACATGACCCCCTTACAACCGAGGGTACGCATTTCTCCACACTCCCTTCACCGTTTATTTTTTGCAGCATTTTTCCTAATGGCCATTCTGACTGCTCTGAGCTGATAGGTTTTTGTCATATGGGTATGCATGTCATTAAATTTTTTACAATTCATCATATTCCTACGCCTTTGTCTTTTCTCTTAAAAGAAAAAAACCGTGAGTACAATATAGCTCTTGAAATTGTCTTCTTCGAAGGTTGCCCTCTTTTGAATTTTCTGGTCGATTTTTGACCCCAGAAATTTTCTGGAGGGCAGGTGTCATTTACAGAACTGCAAGTTGGTGAAAATTTCGTGACCTTTTGCAGTGGGTTCAAAGCTGCGGTTGTGGGAAACGGCCACAAGGAGGTAGCATTTCTCCATTCCCCAATCTGGGTACTAGGGCAGCAGAGCCTTTCTGGAAGTCATTGTCCTAGGTTGTAAATTAGAATGGAATTTGCCAGGAGAAATCCCCATAAGTTTATGTCTCATTACTTCTTCCTGGTTTTTAAAAGTTTTTTAATCTGGGTAAAGTTTAGAATATTGTTTGTCCTAGGTGTACACAATCTGGTTCATTTGTACATTATGTATGTCTATTAATGTACAGATCCTCTTCCCATGTAAAATATTACAGTGTTCCGTCGACCTCCCTTGCTATATGTTCGGTCTTTTTGATACATGTATATAATATGTATTTGTATATGTATAGTAACACTAATCTCCATTTCTCAATTTCCCCCCTCCTTTCCTTTCAGATGAGCATAGTTTGTTTTCTAAGCCTGTGAGTGTCTTTCTCTTTGGAAATATGTTCATCTGTGCCAGTTATTAGATAATGCCATAAGTGATAATATAGGCTATAGGTGTTTTGCTTTCCGACCTACTTCATGTTTTGTGATTATCTCCAGGCTCATCTATGGTGCCTCAAAGAGCAGTGCTTCAATGTTTTTCATGGCTAATATTCCATTGTGTACATGGACCACTTCTTCTTGGTGCATTCCTCTGTTGATGGACATTTTCGTTGCTTCCAAGTGTTGCCTATGGTAAATATTGCTGGAGTGCAGGATTGCCAGCCTGTGATTTTTGATTTTCCTTTTCTCAGGGGATAGACCCAGCAGTGGGTATGATTGATTGACTGGTATGGTAGCTCAACGTTTACCTTTTCAAGGCACCTCAATTGTGCTTTCATTAGTGGCTCTTACCACGTCCCCCTTAGAATCGAGGGTACGCATTTCTCCACAATCACGTCAGCATTTCTTGTTTGCAGCATTTTTGTTGATGGCCATTCTGACTGGTGTGAGCTGATAGGTTTTTGTAATTTGGGTTTACATGTCTGTAAAAATTCCTACAATTCATCATTTTTCCACGCCTTTTTCTTTTCTGTTAAAAGAAAAAAGAAAAAAAGTGTGAGTATAATATACCTCTTCAAATTTTCTTTTTTGGAAGGTTGCACTCTAGACTTTTTTGTTCGATATTCGACCTCAGTATTTTTTGGAGGGCCGGTGTCATTTACAGACCTGCAATTGGTGAATAATTAGTGACCTTTTGCAGTGGGTTCAAAGCTGCTGTTGTGGGAAACGGCCACAAGGATGCAGCATTTCTCGATTCCCAAATCTGGGTACTAGGGCAGCAGAGCCGTTCTGGAAGTTGTCTGCCTAGGTTTTCAATTTGGATGGAATGTGCCAGGAAAACCCCCCATAAGTTTATGTCTCATTACTCCTAGTTCGTTGTTTTAATTTTTTCAATTGGGGTAATGGTTAGAATGTTGCTTGTCCCAGGTGTCCACACTCTGGTTCATCTACATATTCTATATACCTATTTATGTAGAGATCCTCTTCCCGTGTAAATTATTACAGAGTGTTCCGTAAACCTTCCTTGCTATATGGTCGGTCTTTTTGATATATGTATATAATATGTATTTGTATACCTATGGTAACGCTAATCTTCATGTATCCATTCCCCCCAGCTTTCCTTTTAGATAAGCATAGTTTTTTTTTAATAAGTCTGTGATTGACTTTCTCTGTGGAAATATGTTCATTTGTGTCAGTTATTAGATAACGCCTATAAGTGATATCATAGGATATAGGACTTTTGCTTTCCGACTTACCTCATGTTCTGCGATTATCTCCAGGATCATCTATGGTGCCTCAAAGAGCAGTGTTTCATTGTTTTCCATGGCTAGTATTCATTGTGTACATGGACCACTTCTTCTTTATCCTTTCATCTGTTGATGGACATTTTGGTTGCTTCACTGTCTTGTCTATTGTGAATAAGGCTGCAGTGCAGCTTTTGCAGCCCGGGTCTTCTTCATTCTGGTCTTCTCAGGTGAGAGGCCCTTTGGTGCGCCTGCTGGATTGAATGGTACCTCAATTTTTCCTTTTCAACGCAGCTCCTTTCTGTTCTCATTATGAGCGTTTAACCCTTTTACATCTCACCAGCAGCTAGAGGGTACACAGTTCTCTAAAACCTCTTCAGCATTTATTGTTTGTAGACTCTTTGCCAATGGTCAGTCGACTGGTGTGAGTTGAAAACTTTTTGTAGATTAGATTGCATGAGTCTAATTCTTCCTGAGGCTGAGCTTTTATCCATTTTCCTTTCTTTAAAAAGAGAGTGAGTAAAACTTACCTCTTCATACTATCTTCGTGAACATTTTGCCCGTTTTGAATTTTTTTATCCATTCCCTACCTCAGCACAGTTTTGAGGGCAGGTGTCCTTTACAGCCCTGAGTCCTTGTGAATGGTAAGTGACCATTAGCTGTGGGTTAAAAGCTGCTCTTGCGGGAATCGGCCACAAGGTGGCAGCATTTCTCCTTTACCAAATCTGGTTACTAGGGCAACAGAGCCTTACTGGAAGTGGTGTTCTACGTTGTAAATTAGAACGGAATGTGCGAGGAAAAAGCCCTTTAAGTTTATGTCTCCTTACTTCTTGTTGGTATTTTTAACTTAATTTTTATTTTTTCTCACAGCAAACTTGATTACAATGTTTTGTTTGTTCTAGGTGTGCAAGATGTGGTTCTTTCACACATATACATATATCTATTCTTCTTCGGATCCTTTTCCCTTGTAGGTTATGACACAATGTTGAGCAGTCTTCTCGTGGTATTGCGTAGGTCTTTGGTGATTCTATATTTCACATGTGTTTGTATCGCTCTGTTAACCTCAATATGGTAATGTATCCAATCCTCACACCTGTCCATTTGGTGAACCGTAAGTTTTTTAATGAATCTATGAAAGTGTTTCTCTGTGGAAATATCTTTGTTTGTATCATTTTTTAGGTAACACCTATATGTGATATGATAGGATATGTGTTTTTCGCTTTCTCGCTTACTCCAAGTTGCGTGATTACTTCTAGACTCATCTATGGTGCTGGAAATGGCATTGTTTCATTTTTTTCACTAGCTCATATTCCATCTGTACAGGTAGCAGTTCTTCTTTGTCCACCCATCTGTCGGTGGACTTTTTGGTTACTTCCATATCTTGGCTATTGTAATACTATGCAAAGCAGATTTGCGTGCCTGTGTCCTTCCAATTCTGTCTTCTTAGTTTATAGGTCCAGGAATAGGTCTGCTGGATCATACGGTAGCTCAATGTTTACCTTTTAAAGGCACCTCTATTCTGTTCTCCTTAGTGGCTCTTTCCAGGTTACGTCCCACTTAAAGTGGAGGGTATGTATTTCTTCCCAGCTCCTTCAGGATTTGTTCTTTGTAGTTTTTGCTGATGGTTATTCTGAGTGGTGTGAGCTGATACCTCTTTGTGGTTGAATTTGCATGTGTCTCATAATGCATTGAAATTGAGCTTTAAGGCATGTCCTTTTTTATATTTCCAGCTGTGATTAGAGCTTATTTCTTCAAAGTGTTTTCTTAAAGTATGTGTCACCATTTGAAATATTTTGGCCATTATCTCCCTCAAGACACTTTGAGGGCAGGTTTCATTTACAGCCCTGCAGTACTTGTTCATATGAAGTGACCATTAGCTCAGGCTTTAAACCTGCTTTTGCAGGTAACGGCCAGAGAGCAGCAGCCTTTCTACATTCCCCTTGCTGGTACTAGGGAAACAGACCTACCGGCCAGTGGTGTTCTTCGGTTATAAATTAGAGTGCAATGTGCCCGGATAAACCCACAAATGTTGATGTCTCCTTGCTTTTGTTTGTTTTTAAATTTAATTTATATTTATTATTAGAGTAATATTCCATTGTGTACGCGGACCACTTCTTCTTGGGGCATTCCTCGGTTGATGGACATTTTCATTGCTTCCAAGTGCTGGCTATGGTAAATCTTGCTGGCGTACAGGTTTGCCAGCCTGTGACTTTTTGATTCTCATTTTCTCAGGTGATAGGCCAAGCAGTGGTTGTGCTTGATTGACTGGTAGCTCAATGTTTCCCTTTTCAAAGCACCTACACTGTGTTTTCATTAGTGGCTCTTTACATGACCCCCTTACAACCGAGGGTACGCATTTCTCCACACTCCCTTCACCGTTTATTTTTTGCAGCATTTTTCCTAATGGCCATTCTGACTGCTCTGAGCTGATAGGTTTTTGTCATATGGGTATGCATGTCATTAAATTTTTTACAATTCATCATATTCCTACGCCTTTGTCTTTTCTCTTAAAAGAAAAAAACCGTGAGTACAATATAGCTCTTGAAATTGTCTTCTTCGAAGGTTGCCCTCTTTTGAATTTTCTGGTCGATTTTTGACCCCAGAAATTTTCTGGAGGGCAGGTGTCATTTACAGAACTGCAAGTTGGTGAAAATTTCGTGACCTTTTGCAGTGGGTTCAAAGCTGCGGTTGTGGGAAACGGCCACAAGGAGGTAGCATTTCTCCATTCCCCAATCTGGGTACTAGGGCAGCAGAGCCTTTCTGGAAGTCATTGTCCTAGGTTGTAAATTAGAATGGAATTTGCCAGGAGAAATCCCCATAAGTTTATGTCTCATTACTTCTTCCTGGTTTTTAAAAGTTTTTTAATCTGGGTAAAGTTTAGAATATTGTTTGTCCTAGGTGTACACAATCTGGTTCATTTGTACATTATGTATGTCTATTAATGTACAGATCCTCTTCCCATGTAAAATATTACAGTGTTCCGTCGACCTCCCTTGCTATATGTTCGGTCTTTTTGATACATGTATATAATATGTATTTGTATATGTATAGTAACACTAATCTCCATTTCTCAATTTCCCCCCTCCTTTCCTTTCAGATGAGCATAGTTTGTTTTCTAAGCCTGTGAGTGTCTTTCTCTTTGGAAATATGTTCATCTGTGCCAGTTATTAGATAATGCCATAAGTGATAATATAGGCTATAGGTGTTTTGCTTTCCGACCTACTTCATGTTTTGTGATTATCTCCAGGCTCATCTATGGTGCCTCAAAGAGCAGTGCTTCAATGTTTTTCATGGCTAATATTCCATTGTGTACATGGACCACTTCTTCTTGGTGCATTCCTCTGTTGATGGACATTTTCGTTGCTTCCAAGTGTTGCCTATGGTAAATATTGCTGGAGTGCAGGATTGCCAGCCTGTGATTTTTGATTTTCCTTTTCTCAGGGGATAGACCCAGCAGTGGGTATGATTGATTGACTGGTATGGTAGCTCAACGTTTACCTTTTCAAGGCACCTCAATTGTGCTTTCATTAGTGGCTCTTACCACGTCCCCCTTAGAATCGAGGGTACGCATTTCTCCACAATCACGTCAGCATTTCTTGTTTGCAGCATTTTTGTTGATGGCCATTCTGACTGGTGTGAGCTGATAGGTTTTTGTAATTTGGGTTTACATGTCTGTAAAAATTCCTACAATTCATCATTTTTCCACGCCTTTTTCTTTTCTGTTAAAAGAAAAAAGAAAAAAAGTGTGAGTATAATATACCTCTTCAAATTTTCTTTTTTGGAAGGTTGCACTCTAGACTTTTTTGTTCGATATTCGACCTCAGTATTTTTTGGAGGGCCGGTGTCATTTACAGACCTGCAATTGGTGAATAATTAGTGACCTTTTGCAGTGGGTTCAAAGCTGCTGTTGTGGGAAACGGCCACAAGGATGCAGCATTTCTCGATTCCCAAATCTGGGTACTAGGGCAGCAGAGCCGTTCTGGAAGTTGTCTGCCTAGGTTTTCAATTTGGATGGAATGTGCCAGGAAAACCCCCCATAAGTTTATGTCTCATTACTCCTAGTTCGTTGTTTTAATTTTTTCAATTGGGGTAATGGTTAGAATGTTGCTTGTCCCAGGTGTCCACACTCTGGTTCATCTACATATTCTATATACCTATTTATGTAGAGATCCTCTTCCCGTGTAAATTATTACAGAGTGTTCCGTAAACCTTCCTTGCTATATGGTCGGTCTTTTTGATATATGTATATAATATGTATTTGTATACCTATGGTAACGCTAATCTTCATGTATCCATTCCCCCCAGCTTTCCTTTTAGATAAGCATAGTTTTTTTTTAATAAGTCTGTGATTGACTTTCTCTGTGGAAATATGTTCATTTGTGTCAGTTATTAGATAACGCCTATAAGTGATATCATAGGATATAGGACTTTTGCTTTCCGACTTACCTCATGTTCTGCGATTATCTCCAGGATCATCTATGGTGCCTCAAAGAGCAGTGTTTCATTGTTTTCCATGGCTAGTATTCATTGTGTACATGGACCACTTCTTCTTTATCCTTTCATCTGTTGATGGACATTTTGGTTGCTTCACTGTCTTGTCTATTGTGAATAAGGCTGCAGTGCAGCTTTTGCAGCCCGGGTCTTCTTCATTCTGGTCTTCTCAGGTGAGAGGCCCTTTGGTGCGCCTGCTGGATTGAATGGTACCTCAATTTTTCCTTTTCAACGCAGCTCCTTTCTGTTCTCATTATGAGCGTTTAACCCTTTTACATCTCACCAGCAGCTAGAGGGTACACAGTTCTCTAAAACCTCTTCAGCATTTATTGTTTGTAGACTCTTTGCCAATGGTCAGTCGACTGGTGTGAGTTGAAAACTTTTTGTAGATTAGATTGCATGAGTCTAATTCTTCCTGAGGCTGAGCTTTTATCCATTTTCCTTTCTTTAAAAAGAGAGTGAGTAAAACTTACCTCTTCATACTATCTTCGTGAACATTTTGCCCGTTTTGAATTTTTTTATCCATTCCCTACCTCAGCACAGTTTTGAGGGCAGGTGTCCTTTACAGCCCTGAGTCCTTGTGAATGGTAAGTGACCATTAGCTGTGGGTTAAAAGCTGCTCTTGCGGGAATCGGCCACAAGGTGGCAGCATTTCTCCTTTACCAAATCTGGTTACTAGGGCAACAGAGCCTTACTGGAAGTGGTGTTCTACGTTGTAAATTAGAACGGAATGTGCGAGGAAAAAGCCCTTTAAGTTTATGTCTCCTTACTTCTTGTTGGTATTTTTAACTTAATTTTTATTTTTTCTCACAGCAAACTTGATTACAATGTTTTGTTTGTTCTAGGTGTGCAAGATGTGGTTCTTTCACACATATCCATATATCTGTTCTTCTTCGGATCCTTTTCCCTTGTAGGTTATGACACAATGTTGAGCAGTCTTCTCGTGGTATTGCGTAGGTCTTTGGTGATTCTATATTTCACATGTGTTTGTATCGCTCTGTTAACCTCAATATGGTAATGTATCCAATCCTCACACCTGTCCATTTGGTGAACCGTAAGTTTTTTAATGAATCTATGAAAGTGTTTCTCTGTGGAAATATCTTTGTTTGTATCATTTTTTAGGTAACACCTATATGTGATATGATAGGATATGTGTTTTTCGCTTTCTCGCTTACTCCAAGTTGCGTGATTACTTCTAGACTCATCTATGGTGCTGGAAATGGCATTGTTTCATTTTTTTCACTAGCTCATATTCCATCTGTACAGGTAGCAGTTCTTCTTTGTCCACCCATCTGTCGGTGGACTTTTTGGTTACTTCCATATCTTGGCTATTGTAATACTATGCAAAGCAGATTTGCGTGCCTGTGTCCTTCCAATTCTGTCTTCTTAGTTTATAGGTCCAGGAATAGGTCTGCTGGATCATACGGTAGCTCAATGTTTACCTTTTAAAGGCACCTCTATTCTGTTCTCCTTAGTGGCTCTTTCCAGGTTACGTCCCACTTAAAGTGGAGGGTATGTATTTCTTCCCAGCTCCTTCAGGATTTGTTCTTTGTAGTTTTTGCTGATGGTTATTCTGAGTGGTGTGAGCTGATACCTCTTTGTGGTTGAATTTGCATGTGTCTCATAATGCATTGAAATTGAGCTTTAAGGCATGTCCTTTTTTATATTTCCAGCTGTGATTAGAGCTTATTTCTTCAAAGTGTTTTCTTAAAGTATGTGTCACCATTTGAAATATTTTGGCCATTATCTCCCTCAAGACACTTTGAGGGCAGGTTTCATTTACAGCCCTGCAGTACTTGTTCATATGAAGTGACCATTAGCTCAGGCTTTAAACCTGCTTTTGCAGGTAACGGCCAGAGAGCAGCAGCCTTTCTACATTCCCCTTGCTGGTACTAGGGAAACAGACCTACCGGCCAGTGGTGTTCTTCGGTTATAAATTAGAGTGCAATGTGCCCGGATAAACCCACAAATGTTGATGTCTCCTTGCTTTTGTTTGTTTTTAAATTTAATTTATATTTATTATTAGAGTAATATTCCATTGTGTACGCGGACCACTTCTTCTTGGGGCATTCCTCGGTTGATGGACATTTTCATTGCTTCCAAGTGCTGGCTATGGTAAATCTTGCTGGCGTACAGGTTTGCCAGCCTGTGACTTTTTGATTCTCATTTTCTCAGGTGATAGGCCAAGCAGTGGTTGTGCTTGATTGACTGGTAGCTCAATGTTTCCCTTTTCAAAGCACCTACACTGTGTTTTCATTAGTGGCTCTTTACATGACCCCCTTACAACCGAGGGTACGCATTTCTCCACACTCCCTTCACCGTTTATTTTTTGCAGCATTTTTCCTAATGGCCATTCTGACTGCTCTGAGCTGATAGGTTTTTGTCATATGGGTATGCATGTCATTAAATTTTTTACAATTCATCATATTCCTACGCCTTTGTCTTTTCTCTTAAAAGAAAAAAACCGTGAGTACAATATAGCTCTTGAAATTGTCTTCTTCGAAGGTTGCCCTCTTTTGAATTTTCTGGTCGATTTTTGACCCCAGAAATTTTCTGGAGGGCAGGTGTCATTTACAGAACTGCAAGTTGGTGAAAATTTCGTGACCTTTTGCAGTGGGTTCAAAGCTGCGGTTGTGGGAAACGGCCACAAGGAGGTAGCATTTCTCCATTCCCCAATCTGGGTACTAGGGCAGCAGAGCCTTTCTGGAAGTCATTGTCCTAGGTTGTAAATTAGAATGGAATTTGCCAGGAGAAATCCCCATAAGTTTATGTCTCATTACTTCTTCCTGGTTTTTAAAAGTTTTTTAATCTGGGTAAAGTTTAGAATATTGTTTGTCCTAGGTGTACACAATCTGGTTCATTTGTACATTATGTATGTCTATTAATGTACAGATCCTCTTCCCATGTAAAATATTACAGTGTTCCGTCGACCTCCCTTGCTATATGTTCGGTCTTTTTGATACATGTATATAATATGTATTTGTATATGTATAGTAACACTAATCTCCATTTCTCAATTTCCCCCCTCCTTTCCTTTCAGATGAGCATAGTTTGTTTTCTAAGCCTGTGAGTGTCTTTCTCTTTGGAAATATGTTCATCTGTGCCAGTTATTAGATAATGCCATAAGTGATAATATAGGATATAGGTGTTTTGCTTTCCGACCTACTTCATGTTTTGTGATTATCTCCAGGCTCATCTATGGTGCCTCAAAGAGCAGTGCTTCAATGTTTTTCATGGCTAATATTCCATTGTGTACATGGACCACTTCTTCTTGGTGCATTCCTCTGTTGATGGACATTTTCGTTGCTTCCAAGTGTTGCCTATGGTAAATATTGCTGGAGTGCAGGATTGCCAGCCTGTGATTTTTGATTTTCCTTTTCTCAGGGGATAGACCCAGCAGTGGGTATGATTGATTGACTGGTATGGTAGCTCAACGTTTACCTTTTCAAGGCACCTCAATTGTGCTTTCATTAGTGGCTCTTACCACGTCCCCCTTAGAATCGAGGGTACGCATTTCTCCACAATCACGTCAGCATTTCTTGTTTGCAGCATTTTTGTTGATGGCCATTCTGACTGGTGTGAGCTGATAGGTTTTTGTAATTTGGGTTTACATGTCTGTAAAAATTCCTACAATTCATCATTTTTCCACGCCTTTTTCTTTTCTGTTAAAAGAAAAAAGAAAAAAAGTGTGAGTATAATATACCTCTTCAAATTTTCTTTTTTGGAAGGTTGCACTCTAGACTTTTTTGTTCGATATTCGACCTCAGTATTTTTTGGAGGGCCGGTGTCATTTACAGACCTGCAATTGGTGAATAATTAGTGACCTTTTGCAGTGGGTTCAAAGCTGCTGTTGTGGGAAACGGCCACAAGGATGCAGCATTTCTCGATTCCCAAATCTGGGTACTAGGGCAGCAGAGCCGTTCTGGAAGTTGTCTGCCTAGGTTTTCAATTTGGATGGAATGTGCCAGGAAAACCCCCCATAAGTTTATGTCTCATTACTCCTAGTTCGTTGTTTTAATTTTTTCAATTGGGGTAATGGTTAGAATGTTGCTTGTCCCAGGTGTCCACACTCTGGTTCATCTACATATTCTATATACCTATTTATGTAGAGATCCTCTTCCCGTGTAAATTATTACAGAGTGTTCCGTAAACCTTCCTTGCTATATGGTCGGTCTTTTTGATATATGTATATAATATGTATTTGTATACCTATGGTAACGCTAATCTTCATGTATCCATTCCCCCCAGCTTTCCTTTTAGATAAGCATAGTTTTTTTTTAATAAGTCTGTGATTGACTTTCTCTGTGGAAATATGTTCATTTGTGTCAGTTATTAGTAACGCCTATAAGTGATATCATAGGATATAGGACTTTTGCTTTCCGACTTACCTCATGTTCTGCGATTATCTCCAGGATCATCTATGGTGCCTCAAAGAGCAGTGTTTCATTGTTTTCCATGGCTAGTATTCATTGTGTACATGGACCACTTCTTCTTTATCCTTTCATCTGTTGATGGACATTTTGGTTGCTTCACTGTCTTGTCTATTGTGAATAAGGCTGCAGTGCAGCTTTTGCAGCCCGGGTCTTCTTCATTCTGGTCTTCTCAGGTGAGAGGCCCTTTGGTGCGCCTGCTGGATTGAATGGTACCTCAATTTTTCCTTTTCAACGCAGCTCCTTTCTGTTCTCATTATGAGCGTTTAACCCTTTTACATCTCACCAGCAGCTAGAGGGTACACAGTTCTCTAAAACCTCTTCAGCATTTATTGTTTGTAGACTCTTTGCCAATGGTCAGTCGACTGGTGTGAGTTGAAAACTTTTTGTAGATTAGATTGCATGAGTCTAATTCTTCCTGAGGCTGAGCTTTTATCCATTTTCCTTTCTTTAAAAAGAGAGTGAGTAAAACTTACCTCTTCATACTATCTTCGTGAACATTTTGCCCGTTTTGAATTTTTTTATCCATTCCCTACCTCAGCACAGTTTTGAGGGCAGGTGTCCTTTACAGCCCTGAGTCCTTGTGAATGGTAAGTGACCATTAGCTGTGGGTTAAAAGCTGCTCTTGCGGGAATCGGCCACAAGGTGGCAGCATTTCTCCTTTACCAAATCTGGTTACTAGGGCAACAGAGCCTTACTGGAAGTGGTGTTCTAGGTTGTAAATTAGAACGGAATGTGCGAGGAAAAAGCCCTTTAAGTTTATGTCTCCTTACTTCTTGTTGGTATTTTTAACTTAATTTTTATTTTTTCTCACAGCAAACTTGATTACAATGTTTTGTTTGTTCTAGGTGTGCAAGATGTGGTTCTTTCACACATATCCATATATCTGTTCTTCTTCGGATCCTTCTCCCTTGTAGGTTATGACACAATGTTGAGCAGTCTTCTCGTGGTATTGCGTAGGTCTTTGGTGATTCTATATTTCACATGTGTTTGTATCGCTCTGTTAACCTCAATATGGTAATGTATCCAATCCTCACACCTGTCCATTTGGTGAACCGTAAGTTTTTTAATGAATCTATGAAAGTGTTTCTCTGTGGAAATATCTTTGTTTGTATCATTTTTTAGGTAACACCTATATGTGATATGATAGGATATGTGTTTTTCGCTTTCTCGCTTACTCCAAGTTGCGTGATTACTTCTAGACTCATCTATGGTGCTGGAAATGGCATTGTTTCATTTTTTTCACTAGCTCATATTCCATCTGTACAGGTAGCAGTTCTTCTTTGTCCACCCATCTGTCGGTGGACTTTTTGGTTACTTCCATATCTTGGCTATTGTAATACTATGCAAAGCAGATTTGCGTGCCTGTGTCCTTCCAATTCTGTCTTCTTAGTTTATAGGTCCAGGAATAGGTCTGCTGGATCATACGGTAGCTCAATGTTTACCTTTTAAAGGCACCTCTATTCTGTTCTCCTTAGTGGCTCTTTCCAGGTTACGTCCCACTTAAAGTGGAGGGTATGTATTTCTTCCCAGCGCCTTCAGGATTTATTCTTTGTAGTTTTTGCTGATGGTTATTCTGAGTGGTGTGAGCTGATACCTCTTTGTGGTTGAATTTGCATGTGTCTCATAATGCATTGAAATTGAGCTTTAAGGCATGTCCTTTTTTATATTTCCAGCTGTGATTAGAGCTTATTTCTTCAAAGTGTTTTCTTAAAGTATGTGTCACCATTTGAAATATTTTGGCCATTATCTCCCTCAAGACACTTTGAGGGCAGGTTTCATTTACAGCCCTGCAGTACTTGTTCATATGAAGTGACCATTAGCTCAGGCTTTAAACCTGCTTTTGCAGGTAACGGCCAGAGAGCAGCAGCCTTTCTACATTCCCCTTGCTGGTACTAGGGAAACAGACCTACCGGCCAGTGGTGTTCTTCGGTTATAAATTAGAGTGCAATGTGCCCGGATAAACCCACAAATGTTGATGTCTCCTTGCTTTTGTTTGTTTTTAAATTTAATTTATATTTATTATTAGAGTAATATTCCATTGTGTACGCGGACCACTTCTTCTTGGGGCATTCCTCGGTTGATGGACATTTTCATTGCTTCCAAGTGCTGGCTATGGTAAATCTTGCTGGCGTACAGGTTTGCCAGCCTGTGACTTTTTGATTCTCATTTTCTCAGGTGATAGGCCAAGCAGTGGTTGTGCTTGATTGACTGGTAGCTCAATGTTTCCCTTTTCAAAGCACCTACACTGTGTTTTCATTAGTGGCTCTTTACATGACCCCCTTACAACCGAGGGTACGCATTTCTCCACACTCCCTTCACCGTTTATTTTTTGCAGCATTTTTCCTAATGGCCATTCTGACTGCTCTGAGCTGATAGGTTTTTGTCATATGGGTATGCATGTCATTAAATTTTTTACAATTCATCATATTCCTACGCCTTTGTCTTTTCTCTTAAAAGAAAAAAACCGTGAGTACAATATAGCTCTTGAAATTGTCTTCTTCGAAGGTTGCCCTCTTTTGAATTTTCTGGTCGATTTTTGACCCCAGAAATTTTCTGGAGGGCAGGTGTCATTTACAGAACTGCAAGTTGGTGAAAATTTCGTGACCTTTTGCAGTGGGTTCAAAGCTGCGGTTGTGGGAAACGGCCACAAGGAGGTAGCATTTCTCCATTCCCCAATCTGGGTACTAGGGCAGCAGAGCCTTTCTGGAAGTCATTGTCCTAGGTTGTAAATTAGAATGGAATTTGCCAGGAGAAATCCCCATAAGTTTATGTCTCATTACTTCTTCCTGGTTTTTAAAAGTTTTTTAATCTGGGTAAAGTTTAGAATATTGTTTGTCCTAGGTGTACACAATCTGGTTCATTTGTACATTATGTATGTCTATTAATGTACAGATCCTCTTCCCATGTAAAATATTACAGTGTTCCGTCGACCTCCCTTGCTATATGTTCGGTCTTTTTGATACATGTATATAATATGTATTTGTATATGTATAGTAACACTAATCTCCATTTCTCAATTTCCCCCCTCCTTTCCTTTCAGATGAGCATAGTTTGTTTTCTAAGCCTGTGAGTGTCTTTCTCTTTGGAAATATGTTCATCTGTGCCAGTTATTAGATAATGCCATAAGTGATAATATAGGATATAGGTGTTTTGCTTTCCGACCTACTTCATGTTTTGTGATTATCTCCAGGCTCATCTATGGTGCCTCAAAGAGCAGTGCTTCAATGTTTTTCATGGCTAATATTCCATTGTGTACATGGACCACTTCTTCTTGGTGCATTCCTCTGTTGATGGACATTTTCGTTGCTTCCAAGTGTTGCCTATGGTAAATATTGCTGGAGTGCAGGATTGCCAGCCTGTGATTTTTGATTTTCCTTTTCTCAGGGGATAGACCCAGCAGTGGGTATGATTGATTGACTGGTATGGTAGCTCAACGTTTACCTTTTCAAGGCACCTCAATTGTGCTTTCATTAGTGGCTCTTACCACGTCCCCCTTAGAATCGAGGGTACGCATTTCTCCACAATCACGTCAGCATTTCTTGTTTGCAGCATTTTTGTTGATGGCCATTCTGACTGGTGTGAGCTGATAGGTTTTTGTAATTTGGGTTTACATGTCTGTAAAAATTCCTACAATTCATCATTTTTCCACGCCTTTTTCTTTTCTGTTAAAAGAAAAAAGAAAAAAAGTGTGAGTATAATATACCTCTTCAAATTTTCTTTTTTGGAAGGTTGCACTCTAGACTTTTTTGTTCGATATTCGACCTCAGTATTTTTTGGAGGGCCGGTGTCATTTACAGACCTGCAATTGGTGAATAATTAGTGACCTTTTGCAGTGGGTTCAAAGCTGCTGTTGTGGGAAACGGCCACAAGGATGCAGCATTTCTCGATTCCCAAATCTGGGTACTAGGGCAGCAGAGCCGTTCTGGAAGTTGTCTGCCTAGGTTTTCAATTTGGATGGAATGTGCCAGGAAAACCCCCCATAAGTTTATGTCTCATTACTCCTAGTTCGTTGTTTTAATTTTTTCAATTGGGGTAATGGTTAGAATGTTGCTTGTCCCAGGTGTCCACACTCTGGTTCATCTACATATTCTATATACCTATTTATGTAGAGATCCTCTTCCCGTGTAAATTATTACAGAGTGTTCCGTAAACCTTCCTTGCTATATGGTCGGTCTTTTTGATATATGTATATAATATGTATTTGTATACCTATGGTAACGCTAATCTTCATGTATCCATTCCCCCCAGCTTTCCTTTTAGATAAGCATAGTTTTTTTTTAATAAGTCTGTGATTGACTTTCTCTGTGGAAATATGTTCATTTGTGTCAGTTATTAGATAACGCCTATAAGTGATATCATAGGATATAGGACTTTTGCTTTCCGACTTACCTCATGTTCTGCGATTATCTCCAGGATCATCTATGGTGCCTCAAAGAGCAGTGTTTCATTGTTTTCCATGGCTAGTATTCATTGTGTACATGGACCACTTCTTCTTTATCCTTTCATCTGTTGATGGACATTTTGGTTGCTTCACTGTCTTGTCTATTGTGAATAAGGCTGCAGTGCAGCTTTTGCAGCCCGGGTCTTCTTCATTCTGGTCTTCTCAGGTGAGAGGCCCTTTGGTGCGCCTGCTGGATTGAATGGTACCTCAATTTTTCCTTTTCAACGCAGCTCCTTTCTGTTCTCATTATGAGCGTTTAACCCTTTTACATCTCACCAGCAGCTAGAGGGTACACAGTTCTCTAAAACCTCTTCAGCATTTATTGTTTGTAGACTCTTTGCCAATGGTCAGTCGACTGGTGTGAGTTGAAAACTTTTTGTAGATTAGATTGCATGAGTCTAATTCTTCCTGAGGCTGAGCTTTTATCCATTTTCCTTTCTTTAAAAAGAGAGTGAGTAAAACTTACCTCTTCATACTATCTTCGTGAACATTTTGCCCGTTTTGAATTTTTTTATCCATTCCCTACCTCAGCACAGTTTTGAGGGCAGGTGTCCTTTACAGCCCTGAGTCCTTGTGAATGGTAAGTGACCATTAGCTGTGGGTTAAAAGCTGCTCTTGCGGGAATCGGCCACAAGGTGGCAGCATTTCTCCTTTACCAAATCTGGTTACTAGGGCAACAGAGCCTTACTGGAAGTGGTGTTCTACGTTGTAAATTAGAACGGAATGTGCGAGGAAAAAGCCCTTTAAGTTTATGTCTCCTTACTTCTTGTTGGTATTTTTAACTTAATTTTTATTTTTTCTCACAGCAAACTTGATTACAATGTTTTGTTTGTTCTAGGTGTGCAAGATGTGGTTCTTTCACACATATCCATATATCTGTTCTTCTTCGGATCCTTCTCCCTTGTAGGTTATGACACAATGTTGAGCAGTCTTCTCGTGGTATTGCGTAGGTCTTTGGTGATTCTATATTTCACATGTGTTTGTATCGCTCTGTTAACCTCAATATGGTAATGTATCCAATCCTCACACCTGTCCATTTGGTGAACCGTAAGTTTTTTAATGAATCTATGAAAGTGTTTCTCTGTGGAAATATCTTTGTTTGTATCATTTTTTAGGTAACACCTATATGTGATATGATAGGATATGTGTTTTTCGCTTTCTCGCTTACTCCAAGTTGCGTGATTACTTCTAGACTCATCTATGGTGCTGGAAATGGCATTGTTTCATTTTTTTCACTAGCTCATATTCCATCTGTACAGGTAGCAGTTCTTCTTTGTCCACCCATCTGTCGGTGGACTTTTTGGTTACTTCCATATCTTGGCTATTGTAATACTATGCAAAGCAGATTTGCGTGCCTGTGTCCTTCCAATTCTGTCTTCTTAGTTTATAGGTCCAGGAATAGGTCTGCTGGATCATACGGTAGCTCAATGTTTACCTTTTAAAGGCACCTCTATTCTGTTCTCCTTAGTGGCTCTTTCCAGGTTACGTCCCACTTAAAGTGGAGGGTATGTATTTCTTCCCAGCTCCTTCAGGATTTATTCTTTGTAGTTTTTGCTGATGGTTATTCTGAGTGGTGTGAGCTGATACCTCTTTGTGGTTGAATTTGCATGTGTCTCATAATGCATTGAAATTGAGCTTTAAGGCATGTCCTTTTTTATATTTCCAGCTGTGATTAGAGCTTATTTCTTCAAAGTGTTTTCTTAAAGTATGTGTCACCATTTGAAATATTTTGGCCATTATCTCCCTCAAGACACTTTGAGGGCAGGTTTCATTTACAGCCCTGCAGTACTTGTTCATATGAAGTGACCATTAGCTCAGGCTTTAAACCTGCTTTTGCAGGTAACGGCCAGAGAGCAGCAGCCTTTCTACATTCCCCTTGCTGGTACTAGGGAAACAGACCTACCGGCCAGTGGTGTTCTTCGGTTATAAATTAGAGTGCAATGTGCCCGGATAAACCCACAAATGTTGATGTCTCCTTGCTTTTGTTTGTTTTTAAATTTAATTTATATTTATTATTAGAGTAATATTCCATTGTGTACGCGGACCACTTCTTCTTGGGGCATTCCTCGGTTGATGGACATTTTCATTGCTTCCAAGTGCTGGCTATGGTAAATCTTGCTGGCGTACAGGTTTGCCAGCCTGTGACTTTTTGATTCTCATTTTCTCAGGTGATAGGCCAAGCAGTGGTTGTGCTTGATTGACTGGTAGCTCAATGTTTCCCTTTTCAAAGCACCTACACTGTGTTTTCATTAGTGGCTCTTTACATGACCCCCTTACAACCGAGGGTACGCATTTCTCCACACTCCCTTCACCGTTTATTTTTTGCAGCATTTTTCCTAATGGCCATTCTGACTGCTCTGAGCTGATAGGTTTTTGTCATATGGGTATGCATGTCATTAAATTTTTTACAATTCATCATATTCCTACGCCTTTGTCTTTTCTCTTAAAAGAAAAAAACCGTGAGTACAATATAGCTCTTGAAATTGTCTTCTTCGAAGGTTGCCCTCTTTTGAATTTTCTGGTCGATTTTTGACCCCAGAAATTTTCTGGAGGGCAGGTGTCATTTACAGAACTGCAAGTTGGTGAAAATTTCGTGACCTTTTGCAGTGGGTTCAAAGCTGCGGTTGTGGGAAACGGCCACAAGGAGGTAGCATTTCTCCATTCCCCAATCTGGGTACTAGGGCAGCAGAGCCTTTCTGGAAGTCATTGTCCTAGGTTGTAAATTAGAATGGAATTTGCCAGGAGAAATCCCCATAAGTTTATGTCTCATTACTTCTTCCTGGTTTTTAAAAGTTTTTTAATCTGGGTAAAGTTTAGAATATTGTTTGTCCTAGGTGTACACAATCTGGTTCATTTGTACATTATGTATGTCTATTAATGTACAGATCCTCTTCCCATGTAAAATATTACAGTGTTCCGTCGACCTCCCTTGCTATATGTTCGGTCTTTTTGATACATGTATATAATATGTATTTGTATATGTATAGTAACACTAATCTCCATTTCTCAATTTCCCCCCTCCTTTCCTTTCAGATGAGCATAGTTTGTTTTCTAAGCCTGTGAGTGTCTTTCTCTTTGGAAATATGTTCATCTGTGCCAGTTATTAGATAATGCCATAAGTGATAATATAGGCTATAGGTGTTTTGCTTTCCGACCTACTTCATGTTTTGTGATTATCTCCAGGCTCATCTATGGTGCCTCAAAGAGCAGTGCTTCAATGTTTTTCATGGCTAATATTCCATTGTGTACATGGACCACTTCTTCTTGGTGCATTCCTCTGTTGATGGACATTTTCGTTGCTTCCAAGTGTTGCCTATGGTAAATATTGCTGGAGTGCAGGATTGCCAGCCTGTGATTTTTGATTTTCCTTTTCTCAGGGGATAGACCCAGCAGTGGGTATGATTGATTGACTGGTATGGTAGCTCAACGTTTACCTTTTCAAGGCACCTCAATTGTGCTTTCATTAGTGGCTCTTACCACGTCCCCCTTAGAATCGAGGGTACGCATTTCTCCACAATCACGTCAGCATTTCTTGTTTGCAGCATTTTTGTTGATGGCCATTCTGACTGGTGTGAGCTGATAGGTTTTTGTAATTTGGGTTTACATGTCTGTAAAAATTCCTACAATTCATCATTTTTCCACGCCTTTTTCTTTTCTGTTAAAAGAAAAAAGAAAAAAAGTGTGAGTATAATATACCTCTTCAAATTTTCTTTTTTGGAAGGTTGCACTCTAGACTTTTTTGTTCGATATTCGACCTCAGTATTTTTTGGAGGGCCGGTGTCATTTACAGACCTGCAATTGGTGAATAATTAGTGACCTTTTGCAGTGGGTTCAAAGCTGCTGTTGTGGGAAACGGCCACAAGGATGCAGCATTTCTCGATTCCCAAATCTGGGTACTAGGGCAGCAGAGCCGTTCTGGAAGTTGTCTGCCTAGGTTTTCAATTTGGATGGAATGTGCCAGGAAAACCCCCCATAAGTTTATGTCTCATTACTCCTAGTTCGTTGTTTTAATTTTTTCAATTGGGGTAATGGTTAGAATGTTGCTTGTCCCAGGTGTCCACACTCTGGTTCATCTACATATTCTATATACCTATTTATGTAGAGATCCTCTTCCCGTGTAAATTATTACAGAGTGTTCCGTAAACCTTCCTTGCTATATGGTCGGTCTTTTTGATATATGTATATAATATGTATTTGTATACCTATGGTAACGCTAATCTTCATGTATCCATTCCCCCCAGCTTTCCTTTTAGATAAGCATAGTTTTTTTTTAATAAGTCTGTGATTGACTTTCTCTGTGGAAATATGTTCATTTGTGTCAGTTATTAGATAACGCCTATAAGTGATATCATAGGATATAGGACTTTTGCTTTCCGACTTACCTCATGTTCTGCGATTATCTCCAGGATCATCTATGGTGCCTCAAAGAGCAGTGTTTCATTGTTTTCCATGGCTAGTATTCATTGTGTACATGGACCACTTCTTCTTTATCCTTTCATCTGTTGATGGACATTTTGGTTGCTTCACTGTCTTGTCTATTGTGAATAAGGCTGCAGTGCAGCTTTTGCAGCCCGGGTCTTCTTCATTCTGGTCTTCTCAGGTGAGAGGCCCTTTGGTGCGCCTGCTGGATTGAATGGTACCTCAATTTTTCCTTTTCAACGCAGCTCCTTTCTGTTCTCATTATGAGCGTTTAACCCTTTTACATCTCACCAGCAGCTAGAGGGTACACAGTTCTCTAAAACCTCTTCAGCATTTATTGTTTGTAGACTCTTTGCCAATGGTCAGTCGACTGGTGTGAGTTGAAAACTTTTTGTAGATTAGATTGCATGAGTCTAATTCTTCCTGAGGCTGAGCTTTTATCCATTTTCCTTTCTTTAAAAAGAGAGTGAGTAAAACTTACCTCTTCATACTATCTTCGTGAACATTTTGCCCGTTTTGAATTTTTTTATCCATTCCCTACCTCAGCACAGTTTTGAGGGCAGGTGTCCTTTACAGCCCTGAGTCCTTGTGAATGGTAAGTGACCATTAGCTGTGGGTTAAAAGCTGCTCTTGCGGGAATCGGCCACAAGGTGGCAGCATTTCTCCTTTACCAAATCTGGTTACTAGGGCAACAGAGCCTTACTGGAAGTGGTGTTCTAGGTTGTAAATTAGAACGGAATGTGCGAGGAAAAAGCCCTTTAAGTTTATGTCTCCTTACTTCTTGTTGGTATTTTTAACTTAATTTTTATTTTTTCTCACAGCAAACTTGATTACAATGTTTTGTTTGTTCTAGGTGTGCAAGATGTGGTTCTTTCACACATATCCATATATCTGTTCTTCTTCGGATCCTTCTCCCTTGTAGGTTATGACACAATGTTGAGCAGTCTTCTCGTGGTATTGCGTAGGTCTTTGGTGATTCTATATTTCACATGTGTTTGTATCGCTCTGTTAACCTCAATATGGTAATGTATCCAATCCTCACACCTGTCCATTTGGTGAACCGTAAGTTTTTTAATGAATCTATGAAAGTGTTTCTCTGTGGAAATATCTTTGTTTGTATCATTTTTTAGGTAACACCTATATGTGATATGATAGGATATGTGTTTTTCGCTTTCTCGCTTACTCCAAGTTGCGTGATTACTTCTAGACTCATCTATGGTGCTGGAAATGGCATTGTTTCATTTTTTTCACTAGCTCATATTCCATCTGTACAGGTAGCAGTTCTTCTTTGTCCACCCATCTGTCGGTGGACTTTTTGGTTACTTCCATATCTTGGCTATTGTAATACTATGCAAAGCAGATTTGCGTGCCTGTGTCCTTCCAATTCTGTCTTCTTAGTTTATAGGTCCAGGAATAGGTCTGCTGGATCATACGGTAGCTCAATGTTTACCTTTTAAAGGCACCTCTATTCTGTTCTCCTTAGTGGCTCTTTCCAGGTTACGTCCCACTTAAAGTGGAGGGTATGTATTTCTTCCCAGCGCCTTCAGGATTTATTCTTTGTAGTTTTTGCTGATGGTTATTCTGAGTGGTGTGAGCTGATACCTCTTTGTGGTTGAATTTGCATGTGTCTCATAATGCATTGAAATTGAGCTTTAAGGCATGTCCTTTTTTATATTTCCAGCTGTGATTAGAGCTTATTTCTTCAAAGTGTTTTCTTAAAGTATGTGTCACCATTTGAAATATTTTGGCCATTATCTCCCTCAAGACACTTTGAGGGCAGGTTTCATTTACAGCCCTGCAGTACTTGTTCATATGAAGTGACCATTAGCTCAGGCTTTAAACCTGCTTTTGCAGGTAACGGCCAGAGAGCAGCAGCCTTTCTACATTCCCCTTGCTGGTACTAGGGAAACAGACCTACCGGCCAGTGGTGTTCTTCGGTTATAAATTAGAGTGCAATGTGCCCGGATAAACCCACAAATGTTGATGTCTCCTTGCTTTTGTTTGTTTTTAAATTTAATTTATATTTATTATTAGAGTAATATTCCATTGTGTACGCGGACCACTTCTTCTTGGGGCATTCCTCGGTTGATGGACATTTTCATTGCTTCCAAGTGCTGGCTATGGTAAATCTTGCTGGCATACAGGTTTGCCAGCCTGTGACTTTTTGATTCTCATTTTCTCAGGTGATAGGCCAAGCAGTGGTTGTGCTTGATTGACTGGTAGCTCAATGTTTCCCTTTTCAAAGCACCTACACTGTGTTTTCATTAGTGGCTCTTTACATGACCCCCTTACAACCGAGGGTACGCATTTCTCCACACTCCCTTCACCGTTTATTTTTTGCAGCATTTTTCCTAATGGCCATTCTGACTGCTCTGAGCTGATAGGTTTTTGTCATATGGGTATGCATGTCATTAAATTTTTTACAATTCATCATATTCCTACGCCTTTGTCTTTTCTCTTAAAAGAAAAAAACCGTGAGTACAATATAGCTCTTGAAATTGTCTTCTTCGAAGGTTGCCCTCTTTTGAATTTTCTGGTCGATTTTTGACCCCAGAAATTTTCTGGAGGGCAGGTGTCATTTACAGAACTGCAAGTTGGTGAAAATTTCGTGACCTTTTGCAGTGGGTTCAAAGCTGCGGTTGTGGGAAACGGCCACAAGGAGGTAGCATTTCTCCATTCCCCAATCTGGGTACTAGGGCAGCAGAGCCTTTCTGGAAGTCATTGTCCTAGGTTGTAAATTAGAATGGAATTTGCCAGGAGAAATCCCCATAAGTTTATGTCTCATTACTTCTTCCTGGTTTTTAAAAGTTTTTTAATCTGGGTAAAGTTTAGAATATTGTTTGTCCTAGGTGTACACAATCTGGTTCATTTGTACATTATGTATGTCTATTAATGTACAGATCCTCTTCCCATGTAAAATATTACAGTGTTCCGTCGACCTCCCTTGCTATATGTTCGGTCTTTTTGATACATGTATATAATATGTATTTGTATATGTATAGTAACACTAATCTCCATTTCTCAATTTCCCCCCTCCTTTCCTTTCAGATGAGCATAGTTTGTTTTCTAAGCCTGTGAGTGTCTTTCTCTTTGGAAATATGTTCATCTGTGCCAGTTATTAGATAATGCCATAAGTGATAATATAGGCTATAGGTGTTTTGCTTTCCGACCTACTTCATGTTTTGTGATTATCTCCAGGCTCATCTATGGTGCCTCAAAGAGCAGTGCTTCAATGTTTTTCATGGCTAATATTCCATTGTGTACATGGACCACTTCTTCTTGGTGCATTCCTCTGTTGATGGACATTTTCGTTGCTTCCAAGTGTTGCCTATGGTAAATATTGCTGGAGTGCAGGATTGCCAGCCTGTGATTTTTGATTTTCCTTTTCTCAGGGGATAGACCCAGCAGTGGGTATGATTGATTGACTGGTATGGTAGCTCAACGTTTACCTTTTCAAGGCACCTCAATTGTGCTTTCATTAGTGGCTCTTACCACGTCCCCCTTAGAATCGAGGGTACGCATTTCTCCACAATCACGTCAGCATTTCTTGTTTGCAGCATTTTTGTTGATGGCCATTCTGACTGGTGTGAGCTGATAGGTTTTTGTAATTTGGGTTTACATGTCTGTAAAAATTCCTACAATTCATCATTTTTCCACGCCTTTTTCTTTTCTGTTAAAAGAAAAAAGAAAAAAAGTGTGAGTATAATATACCTCTTCAAATTTTCTTTTTTGGAGGGTTGCACTCTAGACTTTTTTGTTCGATATTCGACCTCAGTATTTTTTGGAGGGCCGGTGTCATTTACAGACCTGCAATTGGTGAATAATTAGTGACCTTTTGCAGTGGGTTCAAAGCTGCTGTTGTGGGAAACGGCCACAAGGTTGCAGCATTTCTCGATTCCCAAATCTGGGTACTAGGGCAGCAGAGCCGTTCTGGAAGTTGTCTGCCTAGGTTTTCAATTTGGATGGAATGTGCCAGGAAAACCCCCCATAAGTTTATGTCTCATTACTCCTAGTTCGTTGTTTTAATTTTTTCAATTGGGGTAATGGTTAGAATGTTGCTTGTCCCAGGTGTCCACACTCTGGTTCATCTACATATTCTATATACCTATTTATGTAGAGATCCTCTTCCCGTGTAAATTATTACAGAGTGTTCCGTAAACCTTCCTTGCTATATGGTCGGTCTTTTTGATATATGTATATAATATGTATTTGTATACCTATGGTAACGCTAATCTTCATGTATCCATTCCCCCCAGCTTTCCTTTTAGATAAGCATAGTTTTTTTTTAATAAGTCTGTGATTGACTTTCTCTGTGGAAATATGTTCATTTGTGTCAGTTATTAGATAACGCCTATAAGTGATATCATAGGATATAGGACTTTTGCTTTCCGACTTACCTCATGTTCTGCGATTATCTCCAGGATCATCTATGGTGCCTCAAAGAGCAGTGTTTCATTGTTTTCCATGGCTAGTATTCATTGTGTACATGGACCACTTCTTCTTTATCCTTTCATCTGTTGATGGACATTTTGGTTGCTTCACTGTCTTGTCTATTGTGAATAAGGCTGCAGTGCAGCTTTTGCAGCCCGGGTCTTCTTCATTCTGGTCTTCTCAGGTGAGAGGCCCTTTGGTGCGCCTGCTGGATTGAATGGTACCTCAATTTTTCCTTTTCAACGCAGCTCCTTTCTGTTCTCATTATGAGCGTTTAACCCTTTTACATCTCACCAGCAGCTAGAGGGTACACAGTTCTCTAAAACCTCTTCAGCATTTATTGTTTGTAGACTCTTTGCCAATGGTCAGTCGACTGGTGTGAGTTGAAAACTTTTTGTAGATTAGATTGCATGAGTCTAATTCTTCCTGAGGCTGAGCTTTTATCCATTTTCCTTTCTTTAAAAAGAGAGTGAGTAAAACTTACCTCTTCATACTATCTTCGTGAACATTTTGCCCGTTTTGAATTTTTTTATCCATTCCCTACCTCAGCACAGTTTTGAGGGCAGGTGTCCTTTACAGCCCTGAGTCCTTGTGAATGGTAAGTGACCATTAGCTGTGGGTTAAAAGCTGCTCTTGCGGGAATCGGCCACAAGGTGGCAGCATTTCTCCTTTACCAAATCTGGTTACTAGGGCAACAGAGCCTTACTGGAAGTGGTGTTCTAGGTTGTAAATTAGAACGGAATGTGCGAGGAAAAAGCCCTTTAAGTTTATGTCTCCTTACTTCTTGTTGGTATTTTTAACTTAATTTTTATTTTTTCTCACAGCAAACTTGATTACAATGTTTTGTTTGTTCTAGGTGTGCAAGATGTGGTTCTTTCACACATATCCATATATCTGTTCTTCTTCGGATCCTTCTCCCTTGTAGGTTATGACACAATGTTGAGCAGTCTTCTCGTGGTATTGCGTAGGTCTTTGGTGATTCTATATTTCACATGTGTTTGTATCGCTCTGTTAACCTCAATATGGTAATGTATCCAATCCTCACACCTGTCCATTTGGTGAACCGTAAGTTTTTTAATGAATCTATGAAAGTGTTTCTCTGTGGAAATATCTTTGTTTGTATCATTTTTTAGGTAACACCTATATGTGATATGATAGGATATGTGTTTTTCGCTTTCTCGCTTACTCCAAGTTGCGTGATTACTTCTAGACTCATCTATGGTGCTGGAAATGGCATTGTTTCATTTTTTTCACTAGCTCATATTCCATCTGTACAGGTAGCAGTTCTTCTTTGTCCACCCATCTGTCGGTGGACTTTTTGGTTACTTCCATATCTTGGCTATTGTAATACTATGCAAAGCAGATTTGCGTGCCTGTGTCCTTCCAATTCTGTCTTCTTAGTTTATAGGTCCAGGAATAGGTCTGCTGGATCATACGGTAGCTCAATGTTTACCTTTTAAAGGCACCTCTATTCTGTTCTCCTTAGTGGCTCTTTCCAGGTTACGTCCCACTTAAAGTGGAGGGTATGTATTTCTTCCCAGCTCCTTCAGGATTTATTCTTTGTAGTTTTTGCTGATGGTTATTCTGAGTGGTGTGAGCTGATACCTCTTTGTGGTTGAATTTGCATGTGTCTCATAATGCATTGAAATTGAGCTTTAAGGCATGTCCTTTTTTATATTTCCAGCTGTGATTAGAGCTTATTTCTTCAAAGTGTTTTCTTAAAGTATGTGTCACCATTTGAAATATTTTGGCCATTATCTCCCTCAAGACACTTTGAGGGCAGGTTTCATTTACAGCCCTGCAGTACTTGTTCATATGAAGTGACCATTAGCTCAGGCTTTAAACCTGCTTTTGCAGGTAACGGCCAGAGAGCAGCAGCCTTTCTACATTCCCCTTGCTGGTACTAGGGAAACAGACCTACCGGCCAGTGGTGTTCTTCGGTTATAAATTAGAGTGCAATGTGCCCGGATAAACCCACAAATGTTGATGTCTCCTTGCTTTTGTTTGTTTTTAAATTTAATTTATATTTATTATTAGAGTAATATTCCATTGTGTACGCGGACCACTTCTTCTTGGGGCATTCCTCGGTTGATGGACATTTTCATTGCTTCCAAGTGCTGGCTATGGTAAATCTTGCTGGCGTACAGGTTTGCCAGCCTGTGACTTTTTGATTCTCATTTTCTCAGGTGATAGGCCAAGCAGTGGTTGTGCTTGATTGACTGGTAGCTCAATGTTTCCCTTTTCAAAGCACCTACACTGTGTTTTCATTAGTGGCTCTTTACATGACCCCCTTACAACCGAGGGTACGCATTTCTCCACACTCCCTTCACCGTTTATTTTTTGCAGCATTTTTCCTAATGGCCATTCTGACTGCTCTGAGCTGATAGGTTTTTGTCATATGGGTATGCATGTCATTAAATTTTTTACAATTCATCATATTCCTACGCCTTTGTCTTTTCTCTTAAAAGAAAAAAACCGTGAGTACAATATAGCTCTTGAAATTGTCTTCTTCGAAGGTTGCCCTCTTTTGAATTTTCTGGTCGATTTTTGACCCCAGAAATTTTCTGGAGGGCAGGTGTCATTTACAGAACTGCAAGTTGGTGAAAATTTCGTGACCTTTTGCAGTGGGTTCAAAGCTGCGGTTGTGGGAAACGGCCACAAGGAGGTAGCATTTCTCCATTCCCCAATCTGGGTACTAGGGCAGCAGAGCCTTTCTGGAAGTCATTGTCCTAGGTTGTAAATTAGAATGGAATTTGCCAGGAGAAATCCCCATAAGTTTATGTCTCATTACTTCTTCCTGGTTTTTAAAAGTTTTTTAATCTGGGTAAAGTTTAGAATATTGTTTGTCCTAGGTGTACACAATCTGGTTCATTTGTACATTATGTATGTCTATTAATGTACAGATCCTCTTCCCATGTAAAATATTACAGTGTTCCGTCGACCTCCCTTGCTATATGTTCGGTCTTTTTGATACATGTATATAATATGTATTTGTATATGTATAGTAACACTAATCTCCATTTCTCAATTTCCCCCCTCCTTTCCTTTCAGATGAGCATAGTTTGTTTTCTAAGCCTGTGAGTGTCTTTCTCTTTGGAAATATGTTCATCTGTGCCAGTTATTAGATAATGCCATAAGTGATAATATAGGCTATAGGTGTTTTGCTTTCCGACCTACTTCATGTTTTGTGATTATCTCCAGGCTCATCTATGGTGCCTCAAAGAGCAGTGCTTCAATGTTTTTCATGGCTAATATTCCATTGTGTACATGGACCACTTCTTCTTGGTGCATTCCTCTGTTGATGGACATTTTCGTTGCTTCCAAGTGTTGCCTATGGTAAATATTGCTGGAGTGCAGGATTGCCAGCCTGTGATTTTTGATTTTCCTTTTCTCAGGGGATAGACCCAGCAGTGGGTATGATTGATTGACTGGTATGGTAGCTCAACGTTTACCTTTTCAAGGCACCTCAATTGTGCTTTCATTAGTGGCTCTTACCACGTCCCCCTTAGAATCGAGGGTACGCATTTCTCCACAATCACGTCAGCATTTCTTGTTTGCAGCATTTTTGTTGATGGCCATTCTGACTGGTGTGAGCTGATAGGTTTTTGTAATTTGGGTTTACATGTCTGTAAAAATTCCTACAATTCATCATTTTTCCACGCCTTTTTCTTTTCTGTTAAAAGAAAAAAGAAAAAAAGTGTGAGTATAATATACCTCTTCAAATTTTCTTTTTTGGAAGGTTGCACTCTAGACTTTTTTGTTCGATATTCGACCTCAGTATTTTTTGGAGGGCCGGTGTCATTTACAGACCTGCAATTGGTGAATAATTAGTGACCTTTTGCAGTGGGTTCAAAGCTGCTGTTGTGGGAAACGGCCACAAGGATGCAGCATTTCTCGATTCCCAAATCTGGGTACTAGGGCAGCAGAGCCGTTCTGGAAGTTGTCTGCCTAGGTTTTCAATTTGGATGGAATGTGCCAGGAAAACCCCCCATAAGTTTATGTCTCATTACTCCTAGTTCGTTGTTTTAATTTTTTCAATTGGGGTAATGGTTAGAATGTTGCTTGTCCCAGGTGTCCACACTCTGGTTCATCTACATATTCTATATACCTATTTATGTAGAGATCCTCTTCCCGTGTAAATTATTACAGAGTGTTCCGTAAACCTTCCTTGCTATATGGTCGGTCTTTTTGATATATGTATATAATATGTATTTGTATACCTATGGTAACGCTAATCTTCATGTATCCATTCCCCCCAGCTTTCCTTTTAGATAAGCATAGTTTTTTTTTAATAAGTCTGTGATTGACTTTCTCTGTGGAAATATGTTCATTTGTGTCAGTTATTAGATAACGCCTATAAGTGATATCATAGGATATAGGACTTTTGCTTTCCGACTTACCTCATGTTCTGCGATTATCTCCAGGATCATCTATGGTGCCTCAAAGAGCAGTGTTTCATTGTTTTCCATGGCTAGTATTCATTGTGTACATGGACCACTTCTTCTTTATCCTTTCATCTGTTGATGGACATTTTGGTTGCTTCACTGTCTTGTCTATTGTGAATAAGGCTGCAGTGCAGCTTTTGCAGCCCGGGTCTTCTTCATTCTGGTCTTCTCAGGTGAGAGGCCCTTTGGTGCGCCTGCTGGATTGAATGGTACCTCAATTTTTCCTTTTCAACGCAGCTCCTTTCTGTTCTCATTATGAGCGTTTAACCCTTTTACATCTCACCAGCAGCTAGAGGGTACACAGTTCTCTAAAACCTCTTCAGCATTTATTGTTTGTAGACTCTTTGCCAATGGTCAGTCGACTGGTGTGAGTTGAAAACTTTTTGTAGATTAGATTGCATGAGTCTAATTCTTCCTGAGGCTGAGCTTTTATCCATTTTCCTTTCTTTAAAAAGAGAGTGAGTAAAACTTACCTCTTCATACTATCTTCGTGAACATTTTGCCCGTTTTGAATTTTTTTATCCATTCCCTACCTCAGCACAGTTTTGAGGGCAGGTGTCCTTTACAGCCCTGAGTCCTTGTGAATGGTAAGTGACCATTAGCTGTGGGTTAAAAGCTGCTCTTGCGGGAATCGGCCACAAGGTGGCAGCATTTCTCCTTTACCAAATCTGGTTACTAGGGCAACAGAGCCTTACTGGAAGTGGTGTTCTAGGTTGTAAATTAGAACGGAATGTGCGAGGAAAAAGCCCTTTAAGTTTATGTCTCCTTACTTCTTGTTGGTATTTTTAACTTAATTTTTATTTTTTCTCACAGCAAACTTGATTACAATGTTTTGTTTGTTCTAGGTGTGCAAGATGTGGTTCTTTCACACATATCCATATATCTGTTCTTCTTCGGATCCTTTTCCCTTGTAGGTTATGACACAATGTTGAGCAGTCTTCTCGTGGTATTGCGTAGGTCTTTGGTGATTCTATATTTCACATGTGTTTGTATCGCTCTGTTAACCTCAATATGGTAATGTATCCAATCCTCACACCTGTCCATTTGGTGAACCGTAAGTTTTTTAATGAATCTATGAAAGTGTTTCTCTGTGGAAATATCTTTGTTTGTATCATTTTTTAGGTAACACCTATATGTGATATGATAGGATATGTGTTTTTCGCTTTCTCGCTTACTCCAAGTTGCGTGATTACTTCTAGACTCATCTATGGTGCTGGAAATGGCATTGTTTCATTTTTTTCACTAGCTCATATTCCATCTGTACAGGTAGCAGTTCTTCTTTGTCCACCCATCTGTCGGTGGACTTTTTGGTTACTTCCATATCTTGGCTATTGTAATACTATGCAAAGCAGATTTGCGTGCCTGTGTCCTTCCAATTCTGTCTTCTTAGTTTATAGGTCCAGGAATAGGTCTGCTGGATCATACGGTAGCTCAATGTTTACCTTTTAAAGGCACCTCTATTCTGTTCTCCTTAGTGGCTCTTTCCAGGTTACGTCCCACTTAAAGTGGAGGGTATGTATTTCTTCCCAGCGCCTTCAGGATTTATTCTTTGTAGTTTTTGCTGATGGTTATTCTGAGTGGTGTGAGCTGATACCTCTTTGTGGTTGAATTTGCATGTGTCTCATAATGCATTGAAATTGAGCTTTAAGGCATGTCCTTTTTTATATTTCCAGCTGTGATTAGAGCTTATTTCTTCAAAGTGTTTTCTTAAAGTATGTGTCACCATTTGAAATATTTTGGCCATTATCTCCCTCAAGACACTTTGAGGGCAGGTTTCATTTACAGCCCTGCAGTACTTGTTCATATGAAGTGACCATTAGCTCAGGCTTTAAACCTGCTTTTGCAGGTAACGGCCAGAGAGCAGCAGCCTTTCTACATTCCCCTTGCTGGTACTAGGGAAACAGACCTACCGGCCAGTGGTGTTCTTCGGTTATAAATTAGAGTGCAATGTGCCCGGATAAACCCACAAATGTTGATGTCTCCTTGCTTTTGTTTGTTTTTAAATTTAATTTATATTTATTATTAGAGTAATATTCCATTGTGTACGCGGACCACTTCTTCTTGGGGCATTCCTCGGTTGATGGACATTTTCATTGCTTCCAAGTGCTGGCTATGGTAAATCTTGCTGGCATACAGGTTTGCCAGCCTGTGACTTTTTGATTCTCATTTTCTCAGGTGATAGGCCAAGCAGTGGTTGTGCTTGATTGACTGGTAGCTCAATGTTTCCCTTTTCAAAGCACCTACACTGTGTTTTCATTAGTGGCTCTTTACATGACCCCCTTACAACCGAGGGTACGCATTTCTCCACACTCCCTTCACCGTTTATTTTTTGCAGCATTTTTCCTAATGGCCATTCTGACTGCTCTGAGCTGATAGGTTTTTGTCATATGGGTATGCATGTCATTAAATTTTTTACAATTCATCATATTCCTACGCCTTTGTCTTTTCTCTTAAAAGAAAAAAACCGTGAGTACAATATAGCTCTTGAAATTGTCTTCTTCGAAGGTTGCCCTCTTTTGAATTTTCTGGTCGATTTTTGACCCCAGAAATTTTCTGGAGGGCAGGTGTCATTTACAGAACTGCAAGTTGGTGAAAATTTCGTGACCTTTTGCAGTGGGTTCAAAGCTGCGGTTGTGGGAAACGGCCACAAGGAGGTAGCATTTCTCCATTCCCCAATCTGGGTACTAGGGCAGCAGAGCCTTTCTGGAAGTCATTGTCCTAGGTTGTAAATTAGAATGGAATTTGCCAGGAGAAATCCCCATAAGTTTATGTCTCATTACTTCTTCCTGGTTTTTAAAAGTTTTTTAATCTGGGTAAAGTTTAGAATATTGTTTGTCCTAGGTGTACACAATCTGGTTCATTTGTACATTATGTATGTCTATTAATGTACAGATCCTCTTCCCATGTAAAATATTACAGTGTTCCGTCGACCTCCCTTGCTATATGTTCGGTCTTTTTGATACATGTATATAATATGTATTTGTATATGTATAGTAACACTAATCTCCATTTCTCAATTTCCCCCCTCCTTTCCTTTCAGATGAGCATAGTTTGTTTTCTAAGCCTGTGAGTGTCTTTCTCTTTGGAAATATGTTCATCTGTGCCAGTTATTAGATAATGCCATAAGTGATAATATAGGCTATAGGTGTTTTGCTTTCCGACCTACTTCATGTTTTGTGATTATCTCCAGGCTCATCTATGGTGCCTCAAAGAGCAGTGCTTCAATGTTTTTCATGGCTAATATTCCATTGTGTACATGGACCACTTCTTCTTGGTGCATTCCTCTGTTGATGGACATTTTCGTTGCTTCCAAGTGTTGCCTATGGTAAATATTGCTGGAGTGCAGGATTGCCAGCCTGTGATTTTTGATTTTCCTTTTCTCAGGGGATAGACCCAGCAGTGGGTATGATTGATTGACTGGTATGGTAGCTCAACGTTTACCTTTTCAAGGCACCTCAATTGTGCTTTCATTAGTGGCTCTTACCACGTCCCCCTTAGAATCGAGGGTACGCATTTCTCCACAATCACGTCAGCATTTCTTGTTTGCAGCATTTTTGTTGATGGCCATTCTGACTGGTGTGAGCTGATAGGTTTTTGTAATTTGGGTTTACATGTCTGTAAAAATTCCTACAATTCATCATTTTTCCACGCCTTTTTCTTTTCTGTTAAAAGAAAAAAGAAAAAAAGTGTGAGTATAATATACCTCTTCAAATTTTCTTTTTTGGAGGGTTGCACTCTAGACTTTTTTGTTCGATATTCGACCTCAGTATTTTTTGGAGGGCCGGTGTCATTTACAGACCTGCAATTGGTGAATAATTAGTGACCTTTTGCAGTGGGTTCAAAGCTGCTGTTGTGGGAAACGGCCACAAGGTTGCAGCATTTCTCGATTCCCAAATCTGGGTACTAGGGCAGCAGAGCCGTTCTGGAAGTTGTCTGCCTAGGTTTTCAATTTGGATGGAATGTGCCAGGAAAACCCCCCATAAGTTTATGTCTCATTACTCCTAGTTCGTTGTTTTAATTTTTTCAATTGGGGTAATGGTTAGAATGTTGCTTGTCCCAGGTGTCCACACTCTGGTTCATCTACATATTCTATATACCTATTTATGTAGAGATCCTCTTCCCGTGTAAATTATTACAGAGTGTTCCGTAAACCTTCCTTGCTATATGGTCGGTCTTTTTGATATATGTATATAATATGTATTTGTATACCTATGGTAACGCTAATCTTCATGTATCCATTCCCCCCAGCTTTCCTTTTAGATAAGCATAGTTTTTTTTTAATAAGTCTGTGATTGACTTTCTCTGTGGAAATATGTTCATTTGTGTCAGTTATTAGATAACGCCTATAAGTGATATCATAGGATATAGGACTTTTGCTTTCCGACTTACCTCATGTTCTGCGATTATCTCCAGGATCATCTATGGTGCCTCAAAGAGCAGTGTTTCATTGTTTTCCATGGCTAGTATTCATTGTGTACATGGACCACTTCTTCTTTATCCTTTCATCTGTTGATGGACATTTTGGTTGCTTCACTGTCTTGTCTATTGTGAATAAGGCTGCAGTGCAGCTTTTGCAGCCCGGGTCTTCTTCATTCTGGTCTTCTCAGGTGAGAGGCCCTTTGGTGCGCCTGCTGGATTGAATGGTACCTCAATTTTTCCTTTTCAACGCAGCTCCTTTCTGTTCTCATTATGAGCGTTTAACCCTTTTACATCTCACCAGCAGCTAGAGGGTACACAGTTCTCTAAAACCTCTTCAGCATTTATTGTTTGTAGACTCTTTGCCAATGGTCAGTCGACTGGTGTGAGTTGAAAACTTTTTGTAGATTAGATTGCATGAGTCTAATTCTTCCTGAGGCTGAGCTTTTATCCATTTTCCTTTCTTTAAAAAGAGAGTGAGTAAAACTTACCTCTTCATACTATCTTCGTGAACATTTTGCCCGTTTTGAATTTTTTTATCCATTCCCTACCTCAGCACAGTTTTGAGGGCAGGTGTCCTTTACAGCCCTGAGTCCTTGTGAATGGTAAGTGACCATTAGCTGTGGGTTAAAAGCTGCTCTTGCGGGAATCGGCCACAAGGTGGCAGCATTTCTCCTTTACCAAATCTGGTTACTAGGGCAACAGAGCCTTACTGGAAGTGGTGTTCTAGGTTGTAAATTAGAACGGAATGTGCGAGGAAAAAGCCCTTTAAGTTTATGTCTCCTTACTTCTTGTTGGTATTTTTAACTTAATTTTTATTTTTTCTCACAGCAAACTTGATTACAATGTTTTGTTTGTTCTAGGTGTGCAAGATGTGGTTCTTTCACACATATCCATATATCTGTTCTTCTTCGGATCCTTCTCCCTTGTAGGTTATGACACAATGTTGAGCAGTCTTCTCGTGGTATTGCGTAGGTCTTTGGTGATTCTATATTTCACATGTGTTTGTATCGCTCTGTTAACCTCAATATGGTAATGTATCCAATCCTCACACCTGTCCATTTGGTGAACCGTAAGTTTTTTAATGAATCTATGAAAGTGTTTCTCTGTGGAAATATCTTTGTTTGTATCATTTTTTAGGTAACACCTATATGTGATATGATAGGATATGTGTTTTTCGCTTTCTCGCTTACTCCAAGTTGCGTGATTACTTCTAGACTCATCTATGGTGCTGGAAATGGCATTGTTTCATTTTTTTCTCTAGCTCATATTCCATCTGTACAGGTAGCAGTTCTTCTTTGTCCACCCATCTGTCGGTGGACTTTTTGGTTACTTCCATATCTTGGCTATTGTAATACTATGCAAAGCAGATTTGCGTGCCTGTGTCCTTCCAATTCTGTCTTCTTAGTTTATAGGTCCAGGAATAGGTCTGCTGGATCATACGGTAGCTCAATGTTTACCTTTTAAAGGCACCTCTATTCTGTTCTCCTTAGTGGCTCTTTCCAGGTTACGTCCCACTTAAAGTGGAGGGTATGTATTTCTTCCCAGCTCCTTCAGGATTTATTCTTTGTAGTTTTTGCTGATGGTTATTCTGAGTGGTGTGAGCTGATACCTCTTTGTGGTTGAATTTGCATGTGTCTCATAATGCATTGAAATTGAGCTTTAAGGCATGTCCTTTTTTATATTTCCAGCTGTGATTAGAGCTTATTTCTTCAAAGTGTTTTCTTAAAGTATGTGTCACCATTTGAAATATTTTGGCCATTATCTCCCTCAAGACACTTTGAGGGCAGGTTTCATTTACAGCCCTGCAGTACTTGTTCATATGAAGTGACCATTAGCTCAGGCTTTAAACCTGCTTTTGCAGGTAACGGCCAGAGAGCAGCAGCCTTTCTACATTCCCCTTGCTGGTACTAGGGAAACAGACCTACCGGCCAGTGGTGTTCTTCGGTTATAAATTAGAGTGCAATGTGCCCGGATAAACCCACAAATGTTGATGTCTCCTTGCTTTTGTTTGTTTTTAAATTTAATTTATATTTATTATTAGAGTAATATTCCATTGTGTACGCGGACCACTTCTTCTTGGGGCATTCCTCGGTTGATGGACATTTTCATTGCTTCCAAGTGCTGGCTATGGTAAATCTTGCTGGCGTACAGGTTTGCCAGCCTGTGACTTTTTGATTCTCATTTTCTCAGGTGATAGGCCAAGCAGTGGTTGTGCTTGATTGACTGGTAGCTCAATGTTTCCCTTTTCAAAGCACCTACACTGTGTTTTCATTAGTGGCTCTTTACATGACCCCCTTACAACCGAGGGTACGCATTTCTCCACACTCCCTTCACCGTTTATTTTTTGCAGCATTTTTCCTAATGGCCATTCTGACTGCTCTGAGCTGATAGGTTTTTGTCATATGGGTATGCATGTCATTAAATTTTTTACAATTCATCATATTCCTACGCCTTTGTCTTTTCTCTTAAAAGAAAAAAACCGTGAGTACAATATAGCTCTTGAAATTGTCTTCTTCGAAGGTTGCCCTCTTTTGAATTTTCTGGTCGATTTTTGACCCCAGAAATTTTCTGGAGGGCAGGTGTCATTTACAGAACTGCAAGTTGGTGAAAATTTCGTGACCTTTTGCAGTGGGTTCAAAGCTGCGGTTGTGGGAAACGGCCACAAGGAGGTAGCATTTCTCCATTCCCCAATCTGGGTACTAGGGCAGCAGAGCCTTTCTGGAAGTCATTGTCCTAGGTTGTAAATTAGAATGGAATTTGCCAGGAGAAATCCCCATAAGTTTATGTCTCATTACTTCTTCCTGGTTTTTAAAAGTTTTTTAATCTGGGTAAAGTTTAGAATATTGTTTGTCCTAGGTGTACACAATCTGGTTCATTTGTACATTATGTATGTCTATTAATGTACAGATCCTCTTCCCATGTAAAATATTACAGTGTTCCGTCGACCTCCCTTGCTATATGTTCGGTCTTTTTGATACATGTATATAATATGTATTTGTATATGTATAGTAACACTAATCTCCATTTCTCAATTTCCCCCCTCCTTTCCTTTCAGATGAGCATAGTTTGTTTTCTAAGCCTGTGAGTGTCTTTCTCTTTGGAAATATGTTCATCTGTGCCAGTTATTAGATAATGCCATAAGTGATAATATAGGCTATAGGTGTTTTGCTTTCCGACCTACTTCATGTTTTGTGATTATCTCCAGGCTCATCTATGGTGCCTCAAAGAGCAGTGCTTCAATGTTTTTCATGGCTAATATTCCATTGTGTACATGGACCACTTCTTCTTGGTGCATTCCTCTGTTGATGGACATTTTCGTTGCTTCCAAGTGTTGCCTATGGTAAATATTGCTGGAGTGCAGGATTGCCAGCCTGTGATTTTTGATTTTCCTTTTCTCAGGGGATAGACCCAGCAGTGGGTATGATTGATTGACTGGTATGGTAGCTCAACGTTTACCTTTTCAAGGCACCTCAATTGTGCTTTCATTAGTGGCTCTTACCACGTCCCCCTTAGAATCGAGGGTACGCATTTCTCCACAATCACGTCAGCATTTCTTGTTTGCAGCATTTTTGTTGATGGCCATTCTGACTGGTGTGAGCTGATAGGTTTTTGTAATTTGGGTTTACATGTCTGTAAAAATTCCTACAATTCATCATTTTTCCACGCCTTTTTCTTTTCTGTTAAAAGAAAAAAGAAAAAAAGTGTGAGTATAATATACCTCTTCAAATTTTCTTTTTTGGAAGGTTGCACTCTAGACTTTTTTGTTCGATATTCGACCTCAGTATTTTTTGGAGGGCCGGTGTCATTTACAGACCTGCAATTGGTGAATAATTAGTGACCTTTTGCAGTGGGTTCAAAGCTGCTGTTGTGGGAAACGGCCACAAGGATGCAGCATTTCTCGATTCCCAAATCTGGGTACTAGGGCAGCAGAGCCGTTCTGGAAGTTGTCTGCCTAGGTTTTCAATTTGGATGGAATGTGCCAGGAAAACCCCCCATAAGTTTATGTCTCATTACTCCTAGTTCGTTGTTTTAATTTTTTCAATTGGGGTAATGGTTAGAATGTTGCTTGTCCCAGGTGTCCACACTCTGGTTCATCTACATATTCTATATACCTATTTATGTAGAGATCCTCTTCCCGTGTAAATTATTACAGAGTGTTCCGTAAACCTTCCTTGCTATATGGTCGGTCTTTTTGATATATGTATATAATATGTATTTGTATACCTATGGTAACGCTAATCTTCATGTATCCATTCCCCCCAGCTTTCCTTTTAGATAAGCATAGTTTTTTTTTAATAAGTCTGTGATTGACTTTCTCTGTGGAAATATGTTCATTTGTGTCAGTTATTAGATAACGCCTATAAGTGATATCATAGGATATAGGACTTTTGCTTTCCGACTTACCTCATGTTCTGCGATTATCTCCAGGATCATCTATGGTGCCTCAAAGAGCAGTGTTTCATTGTTTTCCATGGCTAGTATTCATTGTGTACATGGACCACTTCTTCTTTATCCTTTCATCTGTTGATGGACATTTTGGTTGCTTCACTGTCTTGTCTATTGTGAATAAGGCTGCAGTGCAGCTTTTGCAGCCCGGGTCTTCTTCATTCTGGTCTTCTCAGGTGAGAGGCCCTTTGGTGCGCCTGCTGGATTGAATGGTACCTCAATTTTTCCTTTTCAACGCAGCTCCTTTCTGTTCTCATTATGAGCGTTTAACCCTTTTACATCTCACCAGCAGCTAGAGGGTACACAGTTCTCTAAAACCTCTTCAGCATTTATTGTTTGTAGACTCTTTGCCAATGGTCAGTCGACTGGTGTGAGTTGAAAACTTTTTGTAGATTAGATTGCATGAGTCTAATTCTTCCTGAGGCTGAGCTTTTATCCATTTTCCTTTCTTTAAAAAGAGAGTGAGTAAAACTTACCTCTTCATACTATCTTCGTGAACATTTTGCCCGTTTTGAATTTTTTTATCCATTCCCTACCTCAGCACAGTTTTGAGGGCAGGTGTCCTTTACAGCCCTGAGTCCTTGTGAATGGTAAGTGACCATTAGCTGTGGGTTAAAAGCTGCTCTTGCGGGAATCGGCCACAAGGTGGCAGCATTTCTCCTTTACCAAATCTGGTTACTAGGGCAACAGAGCCTTACTGGAAGTGGTGTTCTAGGTTGTAAATTAGAACGGAATGTGCGAGGAAAAAGCCCTTTAAGTTTATGTCTCCTTACTTCTTGTTGGTATTTTTAACTTAATTTTTATTTTTTCTCACAGCAAACTTGATTACAATGTTTTGTTTGTTCTAGGTGTGCAAGATGTGGTTCTTTCACACATATCCATATATCTGTTCTTCTTCGGATCCTTTTCCCTTGTAGGTTATGACACAATGTTGAGCAGTCTTCTCGTGGTATTGCGTAGGTCTTTGGTGATTCTATATTTCACATGTGTTTGTATCGCTCTGTTAACCTCAATATGGTAATGTATCCAATCCTCACACCTGTCCATTTGGTGAACCGTAAGTTTTTTAATGAATCTATGAAAGTGTTTCTCTGTGGAAATATCTTTGTTTGTATCATTTTTTAGGTAACACCTATATGTGATATGATAGGATATGTGTTTTTCGCTTTCTCGCTTACTCCAAGTTGCGTGATTACTTCTAGACTCATCTATGGTGCTGGAAATGGCATTGTTTCATTTTTTTCACTAGCTCATATTCCATCTGTACAGGTAGCAGTTCTTCTTTGTCCACCCATCTGTCGGTGGACTTTTTGGTTACTTCCATATCTTGGCTATTGTAATACTATGCAAAGCAGATTTGCGTGCCTGTGTCCTTCCAATTCTGTCTTCTTAGTTTATAGGTCCAGGAATAGGTCTGCTGGATCATACGGTAGCTCAATGTTTACCTTTTAAAGGCACCTCTATTCTGTTCTCCTTAGTGGCTCTTTCCAGGTTACGTCCCACTTAAAGTGGAGGGTATGTATTTCTTCCCAGCGCCTTCAGGATTTATTCTTTGTAGTTTTTGCTGATGGTTATTCTGAGTGGTGTGAGCTGATACCTCTTTGTGGTTGAATTTGCATGTGTCTCATAATGCATTGAAATTGAGCTTTAAGGCATGTCCTTTTTTATATTTCCAGCTGTGATTAGAGCTTATTTCTTCAAAGTGTTTTCTTAAAGTATGTGTCACCATTTGAAATATTTTGGCCATTATCTCCCTCAAGACACTTTGAGGGCAGGTTTCATTTACAGCCCTGCAGTACTTGTTCATATGAAGTGACCATTAGCTCAGGCTTTAAACCTGCTTTTGCAGGTAACGGCCAGAGAGCAGCAGCCTTTCTACATTCCCCTTGCTGGTACTAGGGAAACAGACCTACCGGCCAGTGGTGTTCTTCGGTTATAAATTAGAGTGCAATGTGCCCGGATAAACCCACAAATGTTGATGTCTCCTTGCTTTTGTTTGTTTTTAAATTTAATTTATATTTATTATTAGAGTAATATTCCATTGTGTACGCGGACCACTTCTTCTTGGGGCATTCCTCGGTTGATGGACATTTTCATTGCTTCCAAGTGCTGGCTATGGTAAATCTTGCTGGCGTACAGGTTTGCCAGCCTGTGACTTTTTGATTCTCATTTTCTCAGGTGATAGGCCAAGCAGTGGTTGTGCTTGATTGACTGGTAGCTCAATGTTTCCCTTTTCAAAGCACCTACACTGTGTTTTCATTAGTGGCTCTTTACATGACCCCCTTACAACCGAGGGTACGCATTTCTCCACACTCCCTTCACCGTTTATTTTTTGCAGCATTTTTCCTAATGGCCATTCTGACTGCTCTGAGCTGATAGGTTTTTGTCATATGGGTATGCATGTCATTAAATTTTTTACAATTCATCATATTCCTACGCCTTTGTCTTTTCTCTTAAAAGAAAAAAACCGTGAGTACAATATAGCTCTTGAAATTGTCTTCTTCGAAGGTTGCCCTCTTTTGAATTTTCTGGTCGATTTTTGACCCCAGAAATTTTCTGGAGGGCAGGTGTCATTTACAGAACTGCAAGTTGGTGAAAATTTCGTGACCTTTTGCAGTGGGTTCAAAGCTGCGGTTGTGGGAAACGGCCACAAGGAGGTAGCATTTCTCCATTCCCCAATCTGGGTACTAGGGCAGCAGAGCCTTTCTGGAAGTCATTGTCCTAGGTTGTAAATTAGAATGGAATTTGCCAGGAGAAATCCCCATAAGTTTATGTCTCATTACTTCTTCCTGGTTTTTAAAAGTTTTTTAATCTGGGTAAAGTTTAGAATATTGTTTGTCCTAGGTGTACACAATCTGGTTCATTTGTACATTATGTATGTCTATTAATGTACAGATCCTCTTCCCATGTAAAATATTACAGTGTTCCGTCGACCTCCCTTGCTATATGTTCGGTCTTTTTGATACATGTATATAATATGTATTTGTATATGTATAGTAACACTAATCTCCATTTCTCAATTTCCCCCCTCCTTTCCTTTCAGATGAGCATAGTTTGTTTTCTAAGCCTGTGAGTGTCTTTCTCTTTGGAAATATGTTCATCTGTGCCAGTTATTAGATAATGCCATAAGTGATAATATAGGCTATAGGTGTTTTGCTTTCCGACCTACTTCATGTTTTGTGATTATCTCCAGGCTCATCTATGGTGCCTCAAAGAGCAGTGCTTCAATGTTTTTCATGGCTAATATTCCATTGTGTACATGGACCACTTCTTCTTGGTGCATTCCTCTGTTGATGGACATTTTCGTTGCTTCCAAGTGTTGCCTATGGTAAATATTGCTGGAGTGCAGGATTGCCAGCCTGTGATTTTTGATTTTCCTTTTCTCAGGGGATAGACCCAGCAGTGGGTATGATTGATTGACTGGTATGGTAGCTCAACGTTTACCTTTTCAAGGCACCTCAATTGTGCTTTCATTAGTGGCTCTTACCACGTCCCCCTTAGAATCGAGGGTACGCATTTCTCCACAATCACGTCAGCATTTCTTGTTTGCAGCATTTTTGTTGATGGCCATTCTGACTGGTGTGAGCTGATAGGTTTTTGTAATTTGGGTTTACATGTCTGTAAAAATTCCTACAATTCATCATTTTTCCACGCCTTTTTCTTTTCTGTTAAAAGAAAAAAGAAAAAAAGTGTGAGTATAATATACCTCTTCAAATTTTCTTTTTTGGAAGGTTGCACTCTAGACTTTTTTGTTCGATATTCGACCTCAGTATTTTTTGGAGGGCCGGTGTCATTTACAGACCTGCAATTGGTGAATAATTAGTGACCTTTTGCAGTGGGTTCAAAGCTGCTGTTGTGGGAAACGGCCACAAGGATGCAGCATTTCTCGATTCCCAAATCTGGGTACTAGGGCAGCAGAGCCGTTCTGGAAGTTGTCTGCCTAGGTTTTCAATTTGGATGGAATGTGCCAGGAAAACCCCCCATAAGTTTATGTCTCATTACTCCTAGTTCGTTGTTTTAATTTTTTCAATTGGGGTAATGGTTAGAATGTTGCTTGTCCCAGGTGTCCACACTCTGGTTCATCTACATATTCTATATACCTATTTATGTAGAGATCCTCTTCCCGTGTAAATTATTACAGAGTGTTCCGTAAACCTTCCTTGCTATATGGTCGGTCTTTTTGATATATGTATATAATATGTATTTGTATACCTATGGTAACGCTAATCTTCATGTATCCATTCCCCCCAGCTTTCCTTTTAGATAAGCATAGTTTTTTTTTAATAAGTCTGTGATTGACTTTCTCTGTGGAAATATGTTCATTTGTGTCAGTTATTAGATAACGCCTATAAGTGATATCATAGGATATAGGACTTTTGCTTTCCGACTTACCTCATGTTCTGCGATTATCTCCAGGATCATCTATGGTGCCTCAAAGAGCAGTGTTTCATTGTTTTCCATGGCTAGTATTCATTGTGTACATGGACCACTTCTTCTTTATCCTTTCATCTGTTGATGGACATTTTGGTTGCTTCACTGTCTTGTCTATTGTGAATAAGGCTGCAGTGCAGCTTTTGCAGCCCGGGTCTTCTTCATTCTGGTCTTCTCAGGTGAGAGGCCCTTTGGTGCGCCTGCTGGATTGAATGGTACCTCAATTTTTCCTTTTCAACGCAGCTCCTTTCTGTTCTCATTATGAGCGTTTAACCCTTTTACATCTCACCAGCAGCTAGAGGGTACACAGTTCTCTAAAACCTCTTCAGCATTTATTGTTTGTAGACTCTTTGCCAATGGTCAGTCGACTGGTGTGAGTTGAAAACTTTTTGTAGATTAGATTGCATGAGTCTAATTCTTCCTGAGGCTGAGCTTTTATCCATTTTCCTTTCTTTAAAAAGAGAGTGAGTAAAACTTACCTCTTCATACTATCTTCGTGAACATTTTGCCCGTTTTGAATTTTTTTATCCATTCCCTACCTCAGCACAGTTTTGAGGGCAGGTGTCCTTTACAGCCCTGAGTCCTTGTGAATGGTAAGTGACCATTAGCTGTGGGTTAAAAGCTGCTCTTGCGGGAATCGGCCACAAGGTGGCAGCATTTCTCCTTTACCAAATCTGGTTACTAGGGCAACAGAGCCTTACTGGAAGTGGTGTTCTAGGTTGTAAATTAGAACGGAATGTGCGAGGAAAAAGCCCTTTAAGTTTATGTCTCCTTACTTCTTGTTGGTATTTTTAACTTAATTTTTATTTTTTCTCACAGCAAACTTGATTACAATGTTTTGTTTGTTCTAGGTGTGCAAGATGTGGTTCTTTCACACATATCCATATATCTGTTCTTCTTCGGATCCTTTTCCCTTGTAGGTTATGACACAATGTTGAGCAGTCTTCTCGTGGTATTGCGTAGGTCTTTGGTGATTCTATATTTCACATGTGTTTGTATCGCTCTGTTAACCTCAATATGGTAATGTATCCAATCCTCACACCTGTCCATTTGGTGAACCGTAAGTTTTTTAATGAATCTATGAAAGTGTTTCTCTGTGGAAATATCTTTGTTTGTATCATTTTTTAGGTAACACCTATATGTGATATGATAGGATATGTGTTTTTCGCTTTCTCGCTTACTCCAAGTTGCGTGATTACTTCTAGACTCATCTATGGTGCTGGAAATGGCATTGTTTCATTTTTTTCACTAGCTCATATTCCATCTGTACAGGTAGCAGTTCTTCTTTGTCCACCCATCTGTCGGTGGACTTTTTGGTTACTTCCATATCTTGGCTATTGTAATACTATGCAAAGCAGATTTGCGTGCCTGTGTCCTTCCAATTCTGTCTTCTTAGTTTATAGGTCCAGGAATAGGTCTGCTGGATCATACGGTAGCTCAATGTTTACCTTTTAAAGGCACCTCTATTCTGTTCTCCTTAGTGGCTCTTTCCAGGTTACGTCCCACTTAAAGTGGAGGGTATGTATTTCTTCCCAGCGCCTTCAGGATTTATTCTTTGTAGTTTTTGCTGATGGTTATTCTGAGTGGTGTGAGCTGATACCTCTTTGTGGTTGAATTTGCATGTGTCTCATAATGCATTGAAATTGAGCTTTAAGGCATGTCCTTTTTTATATTTCCAGCTGTGATTAGAGCTTATTTCTTCAAAGTGTTTTCTTAAAGTATGTGTCACCATTTGAAATATTTTGGCCATTATCTCCCTCAAGACACTTTGAGGGCAGGTTTCATTTACAGCCCTGCAGTACTTGTTCATATGAAGTGACCATTAGCTCAGGCTTTAAACCTGCTTTTGCAGGTAACGGCCAGAGAGCAGCAGCCTTTCTACATTCCCCTTGCTGGTACTAGGGAAACAGACCTACCGGCCAGTGGTGTTCTTCGGTTATAAATTAGAGTGCAATGTGCCCGGATAAACCCACAAATGTTGATGTCTCCTTGCTTTTGTTTGTTTTTAAATTTAATTTATATTTATTATTAGAGTAATATTCCATTGTGTACGCGGACCACTTCTTCTTGGGGCATTCCTCGGTTGATGGACATTTTCATTGCTTCCAAGTGCTGGCTATGGTAAATCTTGCTGGCATACAGGTTTGCCAGCCTGTGACTTTTTGATTCTCATTTTCTCAGGTGATAGGCCAAGCAGTGGTTGTGCTTGATTGACTGGTAGCTCAATGTTTCCCTTTTCAAAGCACCTACACTGTGTTTTCATTAGTGGCTCTTTACATGACCCCCTTACAACCGAGGGTACGCATTTCTCCACACTCCCTTCACCGTTTATTTTTTGCAGCATTTTTCCTAATGGCCATTCTGACTGCTCTGAGCTGATAGGTTTTTGTCATATGGGTATGCATGTCATTAAATTTTTTACAATTCATCATATTCCTACGCCTTTGTCTTTTCTCTTAAAAGAAAAAAACCGTGAGTACAATATAGCTCTTGAAATTGTCTTCTTCGAAGGTTGCCCTCTTTTGAATTTTCTGGTCGATTTTTGACCCCAGAAATTTTCTGGAGGGCAGGTGTCATTTACAGAACTGCAAGTTGGTGAAAATTTCGTGACCTTTTGCAGTGGGTTCAAAGCTGCGGTTGTGGGAAACGGCCACAAGGAGGTAGCATTTCTCCATTCCCCAATCTGGGTACTAGGGCAGCAGAGCCTTTCTGGAAGTCATTGTCCTAGGTTGTAAATTAGAATGGAATTTGCCAGGAGAAATCCCCATAAGTTTATGTCTCATTACTTCTTCCTGGTTTTTAAAAGTTTTTTAATCTGGGTAAAGTTTAGAATATTGTTTGTCCTAGGTGTACACAATCTGGTTCATTTGTACATTATGTATGTCTATTAATGTACAGATCCTCTTCCCATGTAAAATATTACAGTGTTCCGTCGACCTCCCTTGCTATATGTTCGGTCTTTTTGATACATGTATATAATATGTATTTGTATATGTATAGTAACACTAATCTCCATTTCTCAATTTCCCCCCTCCTTTCCTTTCAGATGAGCATAGTTTGTTTTCTAAGCCTGTGAGTGTCTTTCTCTTTGGAAATATGTTCATCTGTGCCAGTTATTAGATAATGCCATAAGTGATAATATAGGCTATAGGTGTTTTGCTTTCCGACCTACTTCATGTTTTGTGATTATCTCCAGGCTCATCTATGGTGCCTCAAAGAGCAGTGCTTCAATGTTTTTCATGGCTAATATTCCATTGTGTACATGGACCACTTCTTCTTGGTGCATTCCTCTGTTGATGGACATTTTCGTTGCTTCCAAGTGTTGCCTATGGTAAATATTGCTGGAGTGCAGGATTGCCAGCCTGTGATTTTTGATTTTCCTTTTCTCAGGGGATAGACCCAGCAGTGGGTATGATTGATTGACTGGTATGGTAGCTCAACGTTTACCTTTTCAAGGCACCTCAATTGTGCTTTCATTAGTGGCTCTTACCACGTCCCCCTTAGAATCGAGGGTACGCATTTCTCCACAATCACGTCAGCATTTCTTGTTTGCAGCATTTTTGTTGATGGCCATTCTGACTGGTGTGAGCTGATAGGTTTTTGTAATTTGGGTTTACATGTCTGTAAAAATTCCTACAATTCATCATTTTTCCACGCCTTTTTCTTTTCTGTTAAAAGAAAAAAGAAAAAAAGTGTGAGTATAATATACCTCTTCAAATTTTCTTTTTTGGAGGGTTGCACTCTAGACTTTTTTGTTCGATATTCGACCTCAGTATTTTTTGGAGGGCCGGTGTCATTTACAGACCTGCAATTGGTGAATAATTAGTGACCTTTTGCAGTGGGTTCAAAGCTGCTGTTGTGGGAAACGGCCACAAGGTTGCAGCATTTCTCGATTCCCAAATCTGGGTACTAGGGCAGCAGAGCCGTTCTGGAAGTTGTCTGCCTAGGTTTTCAATTTGGATGGAATGTGCCAGGAAAACCCCCCATAAGTTTATGTCTCATTACTCCTAGTTCGTTGTTTTAATTTTTTCAATTGGGGTAATGGTTAGAATGTTGCTTGTCCCAGGTGTCCACACTCTGGTTCATCTACATATTCTATATACCTATTTATGTAGAGATCCTCTTCCCGTGTAAATTATTACAGAGTGTTCCGTAAACCTTCCTTGCTATATGGTCGGTCTTTTTGATATATGTATATAATATGTATTTGTATACCTATGGTAACGCTAATCTTCATGTATCCATTCCCCCCAGCTTTCCTTTTAGATAAGCATAGTTTTTTTTTAATAAGTCTGTGATTGACTTTCTCTGTGGAAATATGTTCATTTGTGTCAGTTATTAGATAACGCCTATAAGTGATATCATAGGATATAGGACTTTTGCTTTCCGACTTACCTCATGTTCTGCGATTATCTCCAGGATCATCTATGGTGCCTCAAAGAGCAGTGTTTCATTGTTTTCCATGGCTAGTATTCATTGTGTACATGGACCACTTCTTCTTTATCCTTTCATCTGTTGATGGACATTTTGGTTGCTTCACTGTCTTGTCTATTGTGAATAAGGCTGCAGTGCAGCTTTTGCAGCCCGGGTCTTCTTCATTCTGGTCTTCTCAGGTGAGAGGCCCTTTGGTGCGCCTGCTGGATTGAATGGTACCTCAATTTTTCCTTTTCAACGCAGCTCCTTTCTGTTCTCATTATGAGCGTTTAACCCTTTTACATCTCACCAGCAGCTAGAGGGTACACAGTTCTCTAAAACCTCTTCAGCATTTATTGTTTGTAGACTCTTTGCCAATGGTCAGTCGACTGGTGTGAGTTGAAAACTTTTTGTAGATTAGATTGCATGAGTCTAATTCTTCCTGAGGCTGAGCTTTTATCCATTTTCCTTTCTTTAAAAAGAGAGTGAGTAAAACTTACCTCTTCATACTATCTTCGTGAACATTTTGCCCGTTTTGAATTTTTTTATCCATTCCCTACCTCAGCACAGTTTTGAGGGCAGGTGTCCTTTACAGCCCTGAGTCCTTGTGAATGGTAAGTGACCATTAGCTGTGGGTTAAAAGCTGCTCTTGCGGGAATCGGCCACAAGGTGGCAGCATTTCTCCTTTACCAAATCTGGTTACTAGGGCAACAGAGCCTTACTGGAAGTGGTGTTCTAGGTTGTAAATTAGAACGGAATGTGCGAGGAAAAAGCCCTTTAAGTTTATGTCTCCTTACTTCTTGTTGGTATTTTTAACTTAATTTTTATTTTTTCTCACAGCAAACTTGATTACAATGTTTTGTTTGTTCTAGGTGTGCAAGATGTGGTTCTTTCACACATATCCATATATCTGTTCTTCTTCGGATCCTTCTCCCTTGTAGGTTATGACACAATGTTGAGCAGTCTTCTCGTGGTATTGCGTAGGTCTTTGGTGATTCTATATTTCACATGTGTTTGTATCGCTCTGTTAACCTCAATATGGTAATGTATCCAATCCTCACACCTGTCCATTTGGTGAACCGTAAGTTTTTTAATGAATCTATGAAAGTGTTTCTCTGTGGAAATATCTTTGTTTGTATCATTTTTTAGGTAACACCTATATGTGATATGATAGGATATGTGTTTTTCGCTTTCTCGCTTACTCCAAGTTGCGTGATTACTTCTAGACTCATCTATGGTGCTGGAAATGGCATTGTTTCATTTTTTTCACTAGCTCATATTCCATCTGTACAGGTAGCAGTTCTTCTTTGTCCACCCATCTGTCGGTGGACTTTTTGGTTACTTCCATATCTTGGCTATTGTAATACTATGCAAAGCAGATTTGCGTGCCTGTGTCCTTCCAATTCTGTCTTCTTAGTTTATAGGTCCAGGAATAGGTCTGCTGGATCATACGGTAGCTCAATGTTTACCTTTTAAAGGCACCTCTATTCTGTTCTCCTTAGTGGCTCTTTCCAGGTTACGTCCCACTTAAAGTGGAGGGTATGTATTTCTTCCCAGCTCCTTCAGGATTTATTCTTTGTAGTTTTTGCTGATGGTTATTCTGAGTGGTGTGAGCTGATACCTCTTTGTGGTTGAATTTGCATGTGTCTCATAATGCATTGAAATTGAGCTTTAAGGCATGTCCTTTTTTATATTTCCAGCTGTGATTAGAGCTTATTTCTTCAAAGTGTTTTCTTAAAGTATGTGTCACCATTTGAAATATTTTGGCCATTATCTCCCTCAAGACACTTTGAGGGCAGGTTTCATTTACAGCCCTGCAGTACTTGTTCATATGAAGTGACCATTAGCTCAGGCTTTAAACCTGCTTTTGCAGGTAACGGCCAGAGAGCAGCAGCCTTTCTACATTCCCCTTGCTGGTACTAGGGAAACAGACCTACCGGCCAGTGGTGTTCTTCGGTTATAAATTAGAGTGCAATGTGCCCGGATAAACCCACAAATGTTGATGTCTCCTTGCTTTTGTTTGTTTTTAAATTTAATTTATATTTATTATTAGAGTAATATTCCATTGTGTACGCGGACCACTTCTTCTTGGGGCATTCCTCGGTTGATGGACATTTTCATTGCTTCCAAGTGCTGGCTATGGTAAATCTTGCTGGCGTACAGGTTTGCCAGCCTGTGACTTTTTGATTCTCATTTTCTCAGGTGATAGGCCAAGCAGTGGTTGTGCTTGATTGACTGGTAGCTCAATGTTTCCCTTTTCAAAGCACCTACACTGTGTTTTCATTAGTGGCTCTTTACATGACCCCCTTACAACCGAGGGTACGCATTTCTCCACACTCCCTTCACCGTTTATTTTTTGCAGCATTTTTCCTAATGGCCATTCTGACTGCTCTGAGCTGATAGGTTTTTGTCATATGGGTATGCATGTCATTAAATTTTTTACAATTCATCATATTCCTACGCCTTTGTCTTTTCTCTTAAAAGAAAAAAACCGTGAGTACAATATAGCTCTTGAAATTGTCTTCTTCGAAGGTTGCCCTCTTTTGAATTTTCTGGTCGATTTTTGACCCCAGAAATTTTCTGGAGGGCAGGTGTCATTTACAGAACTGCAAGTTGGTGAAAATTTCGTGACCTTTTGCAGTGGGTTCAAAGCTGCGGTTGTGGGAAACGGCCACAAGGAGGTAGCATTTCTCCATTCCCCAATCTGGGTACTAGGGCAGCAGAGCCTTTCTGGAAGTCATTGTCCTAGGTTGTAAATTAGAATGGAATTTGCCAGGAGAAATCCCCATAAGTTTATGTCTCATTACTTCTTCCTGGTTTTTAAAAGTTTTTTAATCTGGGTAAAGTTTAGAATATTGTTTGTCCTAGGTGTACACAATCTGGTTCATTTGTACATTATGTATGTCTATTAATGTACAGATCCTCTTCCCATGTAAAATATTACAGTGTTCCGTCGACCTCCCTTGCTATATGTTCGGTCTTTTTGATACATGTATATAATATGTATTTGTATATGTATAGTAACACTAATCTCCATTTCTCAATTTCCCCCCTCCTTTCCTTTCAGATGAGCATAGTTTGTTTTCTAAGCCTGTGAGTGTCTTTCTCTTTGGAAATATGTTCATCTGTGCCAGTTATTAGATAATGCCATAAGTGATAATATAGGCTATAGGTGTTTTGCTTTCCGACCTACTTCATGTTTTGTGATTATCTCCAGGCTCATCTATGGTGCCTCAAAGAGCAGTGCTTCAATGTTTTTCATGGCTAATATTCCATTGTGTACATGGACCACTTCTTCTTGGTGCATTCCTCTGTTGATGGACATTTTCGTTGCTTCCAAGTGTTGCCTATGGTAAATATTGCTGGAGTGCAGGATTGCCAGCCTGTGATTTTTGATTTTCCTTTTCTCAGGGGATAGACCCAGCAGTGGGTATGATTGATTGACTGGTATGGTAGCTCAACGTTTACCTTTTCAAGGCACCTCAATTGTGCTTTCATTAGTGGCTCTTACCACGTCCCCCTTAGAATCGAGGGTACGCATTTCTCCACAATCACGTCAGCATTTCTTGTTTGCAGCATTTTTGTTGATGGCCATTCTGACTGGTGTGAGCTGATAGGTTTTTGTAATTTGGGTTTACATGTCTGTAAAAATTCCTACAATTCATCATTTTTCCACGCCTTTTTCTTTTCTGTTAAAAGAAAAAAGAAAAAAAGTGTGAGTATAATATACCTCTTCAAATTTTCTTTTTTGGAAGGTTGCACTCTAGACTTTTTTGTTCGATATTCGACCTCAGTATTTTTTGGAGGGCCGGTGTCATTTACAGACCTGCAATTGGTGAATAATTAGTGACCTTTTGCAGTGGGTTCAAAGCTGCTGTTGTGGGAAACGGCCACAAGGATGCAGCATTTCTCGATTCCCAAATCTGGGTACTAGGGCAGCAGAGCCGTTCTGGAAGTTGTCTGCCTAGGTTTTCAATTTGGATGGAATGTGCCAGGAAAACCCCCCATAAGTTTATGTCTCATTACTCCTAGTTCGTTGTTTTAATTTTTTCAATTGGGGTAATGGTTAGAATGTTGCTTGTCCCAGGTGTCCACACTCTGGTTCATCTACATATTCTATATACCTATTTATGTAGAGATCCTCTTCCCGTGTAAATTATTACAGAGTGTTCCGTAAACCTTCCTTGCTATATGGTCGGTCTTTTTGATATATGTATATAATATGTATTTGTATACCTATGGTAACGCTAATCTTCATGTATCCATTCCCCCCAGCTTTCCTTTTAGATAAGCATAGTTTTTTTTTAATAAGTCTGTGATTGACTTTCTCTGTGGAAATATGTTCATTTGTGTCAGTTATTAGATAACGCCTATAAGTGATATCATAGGATATAGGACTTTTGCTTTCCGACTTACCTCATGTTCTGCGATTATCTCCAGGATCATCTATGGTGCCTCAAAGAGCAGTGTTTCATTGTTTTCCATGGCTAGTATTCATTGTGTACATGGACCACTTCTTCTTTATCCTTTCATCTGTTGATGGACATTTTGGTTGCTTCACTGTCTTGTCTATTGTGAATAAGGCTGCAGTGCAGCTTTTGCAGCCCGGGTCTTCTTCATTCTGGTCTTCTCAGGTGAGAGGCCCTTTGGTGCGCCTGCTGGATTGAATGGTACCTCAATTTTTCCTTTTCAACGCAGCTCCTTTCTGTTCTCATTATGAGCGTTTAACCCTTTTACATCTCACCAGCAGCTAGAGGGTACACAGTTCTCTAAAACCTCTTCAGCATTTATTGTTTGTAGACTCTTTGCCAATGGTCAGTCGACTGGTGTGAGTTGAAAACTTTTTGTAGATTAGATTGCATGAGTCTAATTCTTCCTGAGGCTGAGCTTTTATCCATTTTCCTTTCTTTAAAAAGAGAGTGAGTAAAACTTACCTCTTCATACTATCTTCGTGAACATTTTGCCCGTTTTGAATTTTTTTATCCATTCCCTACCTCAGCACAGTTTTGAGGGCAGGTGTCCTTTACAGCCCTGAGTCCTTGTGAATGGTAAGTGACCATTAGCTGTGGGTTAAAAGCTGCTCTTGCGGGAATCGGCCACAAGGTGGCAGCATTTCTCCTTTACCAAATCTGGTTACTAGGGCAACAGAGCCTTACTGGAAGTGGTGTTCTAGGTTGTAAATTAGAACGGAATGTGCGAGGAAAAAGCCCTTTAAGTTTATGTCTCCTTACTTCTTGTTGGTATTTTTAACTTAATTTTTATTTTTTCTCACAGCAAACTTGATTACAATGTTTTGTTTGTTCTAGGTGTGCAAGATGTGGTTCTTTCACACATATCCATATATCTGTTCTTCTTCGGATCCTTTTCCCTTGTAGGTTATGACACAATGTTGAGCAGTCTTCTCGTGGTATTGCGTAGGTCTTTGGTGATTCTATATTTCACATGTGTTTGTATCGCTCTGTTAACCTCAATATGGTAATGTATCCAATCCTCACACCTGTCCATTTGGTGAACCGTAAGTTTTTTAATGAATCTATGAAAGTGTTTCTCTGTGGAAATATCTTTGTTTGTATCATTTTTTAGGTAACACCTATATGTGATATGATAGGATATGTGTTTTTCGCTTTCTCGCTTACTCCAAGTTGCGTGATTACTTCTAGACTCATCTATGGTGCTGGAAATGGCATTGTTTCATTTTTTTCACTAGCTCATATTCCATCTGTACAGGTAGCAGTTCTTCTTTGTCCACCCATCTGTCGGTGGACTTTTTGGTTACTTCCATATCTTGGCTATTGTAATACTATGCAAAGCAGATTTGCGTGCCTGTGTCCTTCCAATTCTGTCTTCTTAGTTTATAGGTCCAGGAATAGGTCTGCTGGATCATACGGTAGCTCAATGTTTACCTTTTAAAGGCACCTCTATTCTGTTCTCCTTAGTGGCTCTTTCCAGGTTACGTCCCACTTAAAGTGGAGGGTATGTATTTCTTCCCAGCGCCTTCAGGATTTATTCTTTGTAGTTTTTGCTGATGGTTATTCTGAGTGGTGTGAGCTGATACCTCTTTGTGGTTGAATTTGCATGTGTCTCATAATGCATTGAAATTGAGCTTTAAGGCATGTCCTTTTTTATATTTCCAGCTGTGATTAGAGCTTATTTCTTCAAAGTGTTTTCTTAAAGTATGTGTCACCATTTGAAATATTTTGGCCATTATCTCCCTCAAGACACTTTGAGGGCAGGTTTCATTTACAGCCCTGCAGTACTTGTTCATATGAAGTGACCATTAGCTCAGGCTTTAAACCTGCTTTTGCAGGTAACGGCCAGAGAGCAGCAGCCTTTCTACATTCCCCTTGCTGGTACTAGGGAAACAGACCTACCGGCCAGTGGTGTTCTTCGGTTATAAATTAGAGTGCAATGTGCCCGGATAAACCCACAAATGTTGATGTCTCCTTGCTTTTGTTTGTTTTTAAATTTAATTTATATTTATTATTAGAGTAATATTCCATTGTGTACGCGGACCACTTCTTCTTGGGGCATTCCTCGGTTGATGGACATTTTCATTGCTTCCAAGTGCTGGCTATGGTAAATCTTGCTGGCATACAGGTTTGCCAGCCTGTGACTTTTTGATTCTCATTTTCTCAGGTGATAGGCCAAGCAGTGGTTGTGCTTGATTGACTGGTAGCTCAATGTTTCCCTTTTCAAAGCACCTACACTGTGTTTTCATTAGTGGCTCTTTACATGACCCCCTTACAACCGAGGGTACGCATTTCTCCACACTCCCTTCACCGTTTATTTTTTGCAGCATTTTTCCTAATGGCCATTCTGACTGCTCTGAGCTGATAGGTTTTTGTCATATGGGTATGCATGTCATTAAATTTTTTACAATTCATCATATTCCTACGCCTTTGTCTTTTCTCTTAAAAGAAAAAAACCGTGAGTACAATATAGCTCTTGAAATTGTCTTCTTCGAAGGTTGCCCTCTTTTGAATTTTCTGGTCGATTTTTGACCCCAGAAATTTTCTGGAGGGCAGGTGTCATTTACAGAACTGCAAGTTGGTGAAAATTTCGTGACCTTTTGCAGTGGGTTCAAAGCTGCGGTTGTGGGAAACGGCCACAAGGAGGTAGCATTTCTCCATTCCCCAATCTGGGTACTAGGGCAGCAGAGCCTTTCTGGAAGTCATTGTCCTAGGTTGTAAATTAGAATGGAATTTGCCAGGAGAAATCCCCATAAGTTTATGTCTCATTACTTCTTCCTGGTTTTTAAAAGTTTTTTAATCTGGGTAAAGTTTAGAATATTGTTTGTCCTAGGTGTACACAATCTGGTTCATTTGTACATTATGTATGTCTATTAATGTACAGATCCTCTTCCCATGTAAAATATTACAGTGTTCCGTCGACCTCCCTTGCTATATGTTCGGTCTTTTTGATACATGTATATAATATGTATTTGTATATGTATAGTAACACTAATCTCCATTTCTCAATTTCCCCCCTCCTTTCCTTTCAGATGAGCATAGTTTGTTTTCTAAGCCTGTGAGTGTCTTTCTCTTTGGAAATATGTTCATCTGTGCCAGTTATTAGATAATGCCATAAGTGATAATATAGGCTATAGGTGTTTTGCTTTCCGACCTACTTCATGTTTTGTGATTATCTCCAGGCTCATCTATGGTGCCTCAAAGAGCAGTGCTTCAATGTTTTTCATGGCTAATATTCCATTGTGTACATGGACCACTTCTTCTTGGTGCATTCCTCTGTTGATGGACATTTTCGTTGCTTCCAAGTGTTGCCTATGGTAAATATTGCTGGAGTGCAGGATTGCCAGCCTGTGATTTTTGATTTTCCTTTTCTCAGGGGATAGACCCAGCAGTGGGTATGATTGATTGACTGGTATGGTAGCTCAACGTTTACCTTTTCAAGGCACCTCAATTGTGCTTTCATTAGTGGCTCTTACCACGTCCCCCTTAGAATCGAGGGTACGCATTTCTCCACAATCACGTCAGCATTTCTTGTTTGCAGCATTTTTGTTGATGGCCATTCTGACTGGTGTGAGCTGATAGGTTTTTGTAATTTGGGTTTACATGTCTGTAAAAATTCCTACAATTCATCATTTTTCCACGCCTTTTTCTTTTCTGTTAAAAGAAAAAAGAAAAAAAGTGTGAGTATAATATACCTCTTCAAATTTTCTTTTTTGGAGGGTTGCACTCTAGACTTTTTTGTTCGATATTCGACCTCAGTATTTTTTGGAGGGCCGGTGTCATTTACAGACCTGCAATTGGTGAATAATTAGTGACCTTTTGCAGTGGGTTCAAAGCTGCTGTTGTGGGAAACGGCCACAAGGTTGCAGCATTTCTCGATTCCCAAATCTGGGTACTAGGGCAGCAGAGCCGTTCTGGAAGTTGTCTGCCTAGGTTTTCAATTTGGATGGAATGTGCCAGGAAAACCCCCCATAAGTTTATGTCTCATTACTCCTAGTTCGTTGTTTTAATTTTTTCAATTGGGGTAATGGTTAGAATGTTGCTTGTCCCAGGTGTCCACACTCTGGTTCATCTACATATTCTATATACCTATTTATGTAGAGATCCTCTTCCCGTGTAAATTATTACAGAGTGTTCCGTAAACCTTCCTTGCTATATGGTCGGTCTTTTTGATATATGTATATAATATGTATTTGTATACCTATGGTAACGCTAATCTTCATGTATCCATTCCCCCCAGCTTTCCTTTTAGATAAGCATAGTTTTTTTTTAATAAGTCTGTGATTGACTTTCTCTGTGGAAATATGTTCATTTGTGTCAGTTATTAGATAACGCCTATAAGTGATATCATAGGATATAGGACTTTTGCTTTCCGACTTACCTCATGTTCTGCGATTATCTCCAGGATCATCTATGGTGCCTCAAAGAGCAGTGTTTCATTGTTTTCCATGGCTAGTATTCATTGTGTACATGGACCACTTCTTCTTTATCCTTTCATCTGTTGATGGACATCTTGGTTGCTTCACTGTCTTGTCTATTGTGAATAAGGCTGCAGTGCAGCTTTTGCAGCCCGGGTCTTCTTCATTCTGGTCTTCTCAGGTGAGAGGCCCTTTGGTGCGCCTGCTGGATTGAATGGTACCTCAATTTTTCCTTTTCAACGCAGCTCCTTTCTGTTCTCATTATGAGCGTTTAACCCTTTTACATCTCACCAGCAGCTAGAGGGTACACAGTTCTCTAAAACCTCTTCAGCATTTATTGTTTGTAGACTCTTTGCCAATGGTCAGTCGACTGGTGTGAGTTGAAAACTTTTTGTAGATTAGATTGCATGAGTCTAATTCTTCCTGAGGCTGAGCTTTTATCCATTTTCCTTTCTTTAAAAAGAGAGTGAGTAAAACTTACCTCTTCATACTATCTTCGTGAACATTTTGCCCGTTTTGAATTTTTTTATCCATTCCCTACCTCAGCACAGTTTTGAGGGCAGGTGTCCTTTACAGCCCTGAGTCCTTGTGAATGGTAAGTGACCATTAGCTGTGGGTTAAAAGCTGCTCTTGCGGGAATCGGCCACAAGGTGGCAGCATTTCTCCTTTACCAAATCTGGTTACTAGGGCAACAGAGCCTTACTGGAAGTGGTGTTCTAGGTTGTAAATTAGAACGGAATGTGCGAGGAAAAAGCCCTTTAAGTTTATGTCTCCTTACTTCTTGTTGGTATTTTTAACTTAATTTTTATTTTTTCTCACAGCAAACTTGATTACAATGTTTTGTTTGTTCTAGGTGTGCAAGATGTGGTTCTTTCACACATATCCATATATCTGTTCTTCTTCGGATCCTTCTCCCTTGTAGGTTATGACACAATGTTGAGCAGTCTTCTCGTGGTATTGCGTAGGTCTTTGGTGATTCTATATTTCACATGTGTTTGTATCGCTCTGTTAACCTCAATATGGTAATGTATCCAATCCTCACACCTGTCCATTTGGTGAACCGTAAGTTTTTTAATGAATCTATGAAAGTGTTTCTCTGTGGAAATATCTTTGTTTGTATCATTTTTTAGGTAACACCTATATGTGATATGATAGGATATGTGTTTTTCGCTTTCTCGCTTACTCCAAGTTGCGTGATTACTTCTAGACTCATCTATGGTGCTGGAAATGGCATTGTTTCATTTTTTTCACTAGCTCATATTCCATCTGTACAGGTAGCAGTTCTTCTTTGTCCACCCATCTGTCGGTGGACTTTTTGGTTACTTCCATATCTTGGCTATTGTAATACTATGCAAAGCAGATTTGCGTGCCTGTGTCCTTCCAATTCTGTCTTCTTAGTTTATAGGTCCAGGAATAGGTCTGCTGGATCATACGGTAGCTCAATGTTTACCTTTTAAAGGCACCTCTATTCTGTTCTCCTTAGTGGCTCTTTCCAGGTTACGTCCCACTTAAAGTGGAGGGTATGTATTTCTTCCCAGCTCCTTCAGGATTTATTCTTTGTAGTTTTTGCTGATGGTTATTCTGAGTGGTGTGAGCTGATACCTCTTTGTGGTTGAATTTGCATGTGTCTCATAATGCATTGAAATTGAGCTTTAAGGCATGTCCTTTTTTATATTTCCAGCTGTGATTAGAGCTTATTTCTTCAAAGTGTTTTCTTAAAGTATGTGTCACCATTTGAAATATTTTGGCCATTATCTCCCTCAAGACACTTTGAGGGCAGGTTTCATTTACAGCCCTGCAGTACTTGTTCATATGAAGTGACCATTAGCTCAGGCTTTAAACCTGCTTTTGCAGGTAACGGCCAGAGAGCAGCAGCCTTTCTACATTCCCCTTGCTGGTACTAGGGAAACAGACCTACCGGCCAGTGGTGTTCTTCGGTTATAAATTAGAGTGCAATGTGCCCGGATAAACCCACAAATGTTGATGTCTCCTTGCTTTTGTTTGTTTTTAAATTTAATTTATATTTATTATTAGAGTAATATTCCATTGTGTACGCGGACCACTTCTTCTTGGGGCATTCCTCGGTTGATGGACATTTTCATTGCTTCCAAGTGCTGGCTATGGTAAATCTTGCTGGCGTACAGGTTTGCCAGCCTGTGACTTTTTGATTCTCATTTTCTCAGGTGATAGGCCAAGCAGTGGTTGTGCTTGATTGACTGGTAGCTCAATGTTTCCCTTTTCAAAGCACCTACACTGTGTTTTCATTAGTGGCTCTTTACATGACCCCCTTACAACCGAGGGTACGCATTTCTCCACACTCCCTTCACCGTTTATTTTTTGCAGCATTTTTCCTAATGGCCATTCTGACTGCTCTGAGCTGATAGGTTTTTGTCATATGGGTATGCATGTCATTAAATTTTTTACAATTCATCATATTCCTACGCCTTTGTCTTTTCTCTTAAAAGAAAAAAACCGTGAGTACAATATAGCTCTTGAAATTGTCTTCTTCGAAGGTTGCCCTCTTTTGAATTTTCTGGTCGATTTTTGACCCCAGAAATTTTCTGGAGGGCAGGTGTCATTTACAGAACTGCAAGTTGGTGAAAATTTCGTGACCTTTTGCAGTGGGTTCAAAGCTGCGGTTGTGGGAAACGGCCACAAGGAGGTAGCATTTCTCCATTCCCCAATCTGGGTACTAGGGCAGCAGAGCCTTTCTGGAAGTCATTGTCCTAGGTTGTAAATTAGAATGGAATTTGCCAGGAGAAATCCCCATAAGTTTATGTCTCATTACTTCTTCCTGGTTTTTAAAAGTTTTTTAATCTGGGTAAAGTTTAGAATATTGTTTGTCCTAGGTGTACACAATCTGGTTCATTTGTACATTATGTATGTCTATTAATGTACAGATCCTCTTCCCATGTAAAATATTACAGTGTTCCGTCGACCTCCCTTGCTATATGTTCGGTCTTTTTGATACATGTATATAATATGTATTTGTATATGTATAGTAACACTAATCTCCATTTCTCAATTTCCCCCCTCCTTTCCTTTCAGATGAGCATAGTTTGTTTTCTAAGCCTGTGAGTGTCTTTCTCTTTGGAAATATGTTCATCTGTGCCAGTTATTAGATAATGCCATAAGTGATAATATAGGATATAGGTGTTTTGCTTTCCGACCTACTTCATGTTTTGTGATTATCTCCAGGCTCATCTATGGTGCCTCAAAGAGCAGTGCTTCAATGTTTTTCATGGCTAATATTCCATTGTGTACATGGACCACTTCTTCTTGGTGCATTCCTCTGTTGATGGACATTTTCGTTGCTTCCAAGTGTTGCCTATGGTAAATATTGCTGGAGTGCAGGATTGCCAGCCTGTGATTTTTGATTTTCCTTTTCTCAGGGGATAGACCCAGCAGTGGGTATGATTGATTGACTGGTATGGTAGCTCAACGTTTACCTTTTCAAGGCACCTCAATTGTGCTTTCATTAGTGGCTCTTACCACGTCCCCCTTAGAATCGAGGGTACGCATTTCTCCACAATCACGTCAGCATTTCTTGTTTGCAGCATTTTTGTTGATGGCCATTCTGACTGGTGTGAGCTGATAGGTTTTTGTAATTTGGGTTTACATGTCTGTAAAAATTCCTACAATTCATCATTTTTCCACGCCTTTTTCTTTTCTGTTAAAAGAAAAAAGAAAAAAAGTGTGAGTATAATATACCTCTTCAAATTTTCTTTTTTGGAAGGTTGCACTCTAGACTTTTTTGTTCGATATTCGACCTCAGTATTTTTTGGAGGGCCGGTGTCATTTACAGACCTGCAATTGGTGAATAATTAGTGACCTTTTGCAGTGGGTTCAAAGCTGCTGTTGTGGGAAACGGCCACAAGGATGCAGCATTTCTCGATTCCCAAATCTGGGTACTAGGGCAGCAGAGCCGTTCTGGAAGTTGTCTGCCTAGGTTTTCAATTTGGATGGAATGTGCCAGGAAAACCCCCCATAAGTTTATGTCTCATTACTCCTAGTTCGTTGTTTTAATTTTTTCAATTGGGGTAATGGTTAGAATGTTGCTTGTCCCAGGTGTCCACACTCTGGTTCATCTACATATTCTATATACCTATTTATGTAGAGATCCTCTTCCCGTGTAAATTATTACAGAGTGTTCCGTAAACCTTCCTTGCTATATGGTCGGTCTTTTTGATATATGTATATAATATGTATTTGTATACCTATGGTAACGCTAATCTTCATGTATCCATTCCCCCCAGCTTTCCTTTTAGATAAGCATAGTTTTTTTTTAATAAGTCTGTGATTGACTTTCTCTGTGGAAATATGTTCATTTGTGTCAGTTATTAGATAACGCCTATAAGTGATATCATAGGATATAGGACTTTTGCTTTCCGACTTACCTCATGTTCTGCGATTATCTCCAGGATCATCTATGGTGCCTCAAAGAGCAGTGTTTCATTGTTTTCCATGGCTAGTATTCATTGTGTACATGGACCACTTCTTCTTTATCCTTTCATCTGTTGATGGACATTTTGGTTGCTTCACTGTCTTGTCTATTGTGAATAAGGCTGCAGTGCAGCTTTTGCAGCCCGGGTCTTCTTCATTCTGGTCTTCTCAGGTGAGAGGCCCTTTGGTGCGCCTGCTGGATTGAATGGTACCTCAATTTTTCCTTTTCAACGCAGCTCCTTTCTGTTCTCATTATGAGCGTTTAACCCTTTTACATCTCACCAGCAGCTAGAGGGTACACAGTTCTCTAAAACCTCTTCAGCATTTATTGTTTGTAGACTCTTTGCCAATGGTCAGTCGACTGGTGTGAGTTGAAAACTTTTTGTAGATTAGATTGCATGAGTCTAATTCTTCCTGAGGCTGAGCTTTTATCCATTTTCCTTTCTTTAAAAAGAGAGTGAGTAAAACTTACCTCTTCATACTATCTTCGTGAACATTTTGCCCGTTTTGAATTTTTTTATCCATTCCCTACCTCAGCACAGTTTTGAGGGCAGGTGTCCTTTACAGCCCTGAGTCCTTGTGAATGGTAAGTGACCATTAGCTGTGGGTTAAAAGCTGCTCTTGCGGGAATCGGCCACAAGGTGGCAGCATTTCTCCTTTACCAAATCTGGTTACTAGGGCAACAGAGCCTTACTGGAAGTGGTGTTCTAGGTTGTAAATTAGAACGGAATGTGCGAGGAAAAAGCCCTTTAAGTTTATGTCTCCTTACTTCTTGTTGGTATTTTTAACTTAATTTTTATTTTTTCTCACAGCAAACTTGATTACAATGTTTTGTTTGTTCTAGGTGTGCAAGATGTGGTTCTTTCACACATATCCATATATCTGTTCTTCTTCGGATCCTTTTCCCTTGTAGGTTATGACACAATGTTGAGCAGTCTTCTCGTGGTATTGCGTAGGTCTTTGGTGATTCTATATTTCACATGTGTTTGTATCGCTCTGTTAACCTCAATATGGTAATGTATCCAATCCTCACACCTGTCCATTTGGTGAACCGTAAGTTTTTTAATGAATCTATGAAAGTGTTTCTCTGTGGAAATATCTTTGTTTGTATCATTTTTTAGGTAACACCTATATGTGATATGATAGGATATGTGTTTTTCGCTTTCTCGCTTACTCCAAGTTGCGTGATTACTTCTAGACTCATCTATGGTGCTGGAAATGGCATTGTTTCATTTTTTTCACTAGCTCATATTCCATCTGTACAGGTAGCAGTTCTTCTTTGTCCACCCATCTGTCGGTGGACTTTTTGGTTACTTCCATATCTTGGCTATTGTAATACTATGCAAAGCAGATTTGCGTGCCTGTGTCCTTCCAATTCTGTCTTCTTAGTTTATAGGTCCAGGAATAGGTCTGCTGGATCATACGGTAGCTCAATGTTTACCTTTTAAAGGCACCTCTATTCTGTTCTCCTTAGTGGCTCTTTCCAGGTTACGTCCCACTTAAAGTGGAGGGTATGTATTTCTTCCCAGCGCCTTCAGGATTTATTCTTTGTAGTTTTTGCTGATGGTTATTCTGAGTGGTGTGAGCTGATACCTCTTTGTGGTTGAATTTGCATGTGTCTCATAATGCATTGAAATTGAGCTTTAAGGCATGTCCTTTTTTATATTTCCAGCTGTGATTAGAGCTTATTTCTTCAAAGTGTTTTCTTAAAGTATGTGTCACCATTTGAAATATTTTGGCCATTATC